>NC_091284.1:494874580-495132080 GCF_032444005.1 Ranitomeya imitator | reverse complement strand
AGCAGGAGGATATATATATATATAGTGCACCCCATATACCTGTGTGTGTGGCTCAGTGGTCAGCAGGAGGATATATATATATATATATATAGTACACCCCATATACCTGTGTGTGTGGCTCGGTGGTCAGCAAGAGGATATATATATATATATATAGTACACCCCATATACCTGTGTGTGTGGCTCGGTGGTCAGCAGGAGGATATATATATATATAGTACACCCCATATACCTGTGTGTGTGGCTCAGTGGTCAGCAGGAGGATATATATATATATATATATATAGTACACCCCATATACCTGTGTGTGTGGCTCAGTGGTCAGCAGGAGGATATATATATATATATATATATATATATATATATATATATATATAGTACACCCCATATACCTGTGTGTGTGGCTCGGTGGTCAGCAGGAGGATATATATATATATAGTACACCCCATATACCTGTGTGTGTGGCTCAGTGGTCAGCAGGAGGATATATATATATAGTACACCCCATATACCTGTGTGTGTGGCTCGGTGGTCAGCAGGAGGATATATATATATATAGTACACCCCATATACCTGTGTGTGTGGCTCAGTGGTCAGCAGGAGGATATATATATATATAGTACACCCCATATACCTGTGTGTGGCTCGGTGGTCAGCAGGAGGATATATATATATATATAGTACACCCCATATACCTGTGTGTGTGGCTCGGTGGTCAGCAGGAGGATATATATATAGTACACCCCATATACCTGTGTGTGTGGCTCAGTGGTCAGCAGGAGAGCTGGCCCCGCTCGCACGGTACACCGGCCCCTGCCGTGGGAGCGATCCCGAGCCGTGGATGTGGCGGAGCACACAGCGCCTGTTGTTCCCTGGGTGGCTCTGCAGCAGAGCCATAACACAGATCGCATTGAATGGGGCCGCGATCTCCAGGTGCAGGCGGTTATGTAGCCGCTGCCAGACCCCATGTTTTCCTTTCCAGCCGATTTTGCTTGGATCCGGCTCAAGAAGGCGAGCGAGTCTCGTGGTTTTGTTGACACTGAATGGGGAGGATAGGAGCCGTGCCATGGGGCCGCCGTGCCATGGGGCCGCCTTTCATTCACACACACTGAGGATTCTGTGTAATGACTGCTCGGGATCTCACAGTGCAGCTTTCTCCGGGCGTCTCAGGTGGCCTCAGCACCCAGCACCATCCTCATCGTCAGGGCACATCCATATGGATCAATACCCAGGTGCCGCCAGCCCTCCCTTCCCCCTTCATACAATGCATTTGTTTTGTCTGCAGGAAGAAAAAAAAAACCAACAAGCTAAAGTATAACAAGGGGAGAACAGTTAGTGCTGATTTTCATTTGCATAAATTTTCATATATTTTGGAGAAAATAATAGACTAGTGGAGAGCTTGTGTTGGAGGAGTCAGTGCATGGGGGGACCTGAGCAGGCTCGCTTCGCCGGAGAGCCCACCGAGCCCCGTGCCACCATCACCCTCTAGCTATAGATCTGCTCCTATGCCAGTCACTTATTGATCTCTAATCATCAGAGGCATCAGCTTGGTAAGTGTCCTATCATCATCTCTCGCTGCTAGTCCTATGTGCAGACTGCAGTGAATGGATTATTGCTCATTTATAGCCAATAATTATTACAAGGGATGCTTCGAATTGCCCTGTGGTCGGGGGATGTGCACTGACATGTAGTCTGCTGTGCTAGAGTCTCTGATAGGGAGATGCAGGTTTAGTGTCGGGGGTGCTGGAGCCCCCCTAGAAGAGCAGTTTGGATGTAGGCGAGGGGGCTGCAAGCTTCTTCTCTAGCAAAACGGTTGTGATGGGATGTTTACAGTGGCGCTCGATCCAGTAAACCGATACAGAGCTGGGATCCATCTACTTTATTTTATGGAGGGGGTAGGGAAGTCCTTAGTGAAATCTCCAGAAAAAAAATAGAGAAAGACCCCCAAACATCTGAAGAGAGAACACTAAATACATAAAAGGCCCTAGCGGCATCAATCATAAGCCCTAAATCATATAAAACAAGAAATATTACATTGTTATTATTATTATTAATAAATTCTCACTATTAATAATATACTTTTATTTAAATGTGCGAGATATTTGTTTCTTATAACAATAACAAGTGACTTAAGAGAATATAAATATATATATATATATATATATATATATATATACATGTATATATATATTATTATTATTATTATTATAACAATAAATAATAATAATATATACATGTATATATATATACATATATATATATATATATATATATATATATATATATATATATATCTCAGCTTTATTATCTGGCCATGCAATCCTAAGTTGTGCAGAGAGTGATGGTACCAGAGGTTCCACTCTGTGATCCCCTATTTGTCTGCACTACTTGCATGCAGACCCCGAAGATCTCTTTAAGGGGGATTAACTCTGTGCGCCCCAATGCAACAGATGCCATGTACAGCAGCTCCTTGAAGATCATTTGTTTTCCTGACAGGGAACATTTCTGAGTAGAGCATTCTGGTTGCCATAGAGAGAAAAGAAAAGGAGGAACACTGGCCACATTAAGCTATATATTTGTGCACTGGGCTTTAGATAAAAGAGCTCAGCTTTGATGCAGCCACAGGGAGCAGGGCACTGGAGACTTTTAACTTGCAAGGAGTAGCTGTTGATTGGGTTAGAATATTTTTATATATATTTTTTTTCCTCTCTCTTTTAAACGCATCAGGTGATTTTATTGGTTGTTTCTAATTTTATACGATGCGGCTTGCTGAGCAAAATAAACTTTGTAAGTGCTCGTAGAGTAGAGATTGTCCGGCAGGGGGCGCAGCTGGTGAGTAAATACACACAGGCAGAGGACTTATCTATTCACTTATTGTTAAGCTTCTGGGAGAAGCTGGGTATCATTCTCTCACCATTAACCCCTTACTAGCCCAGCCAGCATTGGCTGAAGTAGTGGCTACTGAAACACACAAATATATCAGTGCTACTCCACAACTTTAGTTAGATAATTGTTATCATCATACACACACACACACACACACACACACACACACACACACACACACACACACACACACACACACACACACACACACACACACACACACACACACTCTCTCTCTCTCTCTCTCTCTTCTGGAGTAGCTTTATTGGAGGGAACATAAAATTAAATTTCTTAAATTAAATGTATCAATCTAATCATTGATTATATGTGATTTGCTGATTATTGCTTAGCAATAAGCTTTTTTTCTCTCTCTATATATACACACATATAGTTTATTCCTTAGCTTACCTTCCCTTACATTGTCGCTTGCACCAAAATATGGCAAACATGTCTAGTATGGAGCTGATGAATTAGGGCAACAAAAAGATTACTAGAAGAAGGAATTCGTAGGTAAATGATCGTTTTACATGTCATCATTTGTGCCATAATTAAATGACTGACACTGCTAGCATACGTTTCCAATCGATTATTGGTTCATACTAATTACTATTAATCAAGCAATCATTTCGAGTTCAGGCAGGACCCCATCCATTCTGAATTATACCTGATTTCTTTTGCGTTCTATGGCCATGCACATCCATCTTTGAATTTCTATAAAATAATATGAGTTTAGTAAGATTTAGTTCTTTACATTTGATATAACTGTTTGTCAGCTTCTTGTGACTTCCTCGCCATTAACATCACAACATGCTTTATTATAGTATAGTTATACTTCATTTTAGTCTTCTACTAGTTACGAGTAAATTTGACACAATTATTCCACTTCACCATCTTAAGAAATCAAGTGTTTTTCAAAAATGTCACAATTCCCTGATTTTTAAACTTATATAATCTACAGAACATTCGTATACAGTGTTACATGTGGTATAAGTTGTGAAATATTCTTCATATGGTATAACTGCATTGGGTTAACTATGATGTGATTAATAGCAGCAAAGTCAATTAATATCCACCAGAGATAATAATCATGTGAATAGGAAATTCGTAATAATTTAGTGTCTATCTATCTATTATCTATCTATCTATCTATCTATCTATCTATCTATCTATCTATCTATCTATCTATCTATTTATCTATTATCTATCTATCTATCTATTATCTATCAATCTATCTATCTATCTATCTATCTATCTATCTATCTATCTATTATCTATCAATCTATCTATCTATCTATCTATCTATCTATCTATCTATCTATCTATTATCTATCAATCAATCAATCTATCTATCTATCTATCTATTATCTATCTATCTATCTATCTATCTATCTATCTATCTATCTATCTATTATCTATCAATCTATCTATCTATCTATCTATCTATCTATCTATCTATCTATTATCTATCTATCAATCTATCTATCTATCTATCTATCTCCTATCTATCTATCTATCTATCTATCTATCTATCAATCTATCTATCTATCTATCTATCTATCTATCTATCTATCTATCTATTATCTATCTATCTATCTATCTATCTATCTATCTATCTCCTATCTATCTATCTATCTATCTATCTATCTATCTATCTATCTATCTATCTATCTCCTATCTATCTATCTATCTATCTATCTATCTATCTATCTATCTATCTATCTATCTATCTATCTATCTATCTATCTATCTATCCATCTCTATAGATTGAATGATATATTGTGCCATGCAGAGCATTCTCGATGTCTTATTTCTATGTAAATAGCTGCACCTATGTGTATAGAGCAGTGAGTTTAGAGATGCCATGAGTGTCATTGGTCCATGTATAGTCTTCCATAGCATGGAGAGAGGCCACATTACAGGGCTCTTAGAGTACGGTGTGATATATTCGCATCAATAAAACCATTGCATATTTATAAATCCTGCAGCAGGTCACTTATTGGTCCGAGTCTCCAGTGTAGTGCAATCGTTACAAACAATATCTGTACATTTATATGTATTCTACTGTAGACTTGACCATGGTAATAGGCAGAAAATGCAGTCACATAGCACACACACAATGATTGATTGGAGGCCAGCCCCCTCCACACAAGATTAATAGACTTTCTCCCTGGAGGAGTGAATACATGGCTTCTAACGCCTTTCTCACTACACTACATATTGTAATGAATTTCAGGTCTAAGGAATAACTCCAACTGGAAGCGCCGGGAAGCCTCGGAATTCCCTTCAATCCTGTTCATTAGAATTAGCTGTTAGAAAGCAATAATACATTAAGGTTCAGAAGATGCGTCTATCTACATAGAGACAGACAGACAGACAGATAGAAGTAGATAGATACATAGGGACCTGACCTGAAATAGCTAACTGGAAAGATAAAAAGTGGGGTAAACTGGGTTTAACTTTATCCAATTCAGTTTAGTTATATATATATATATATATATATATATATATATATATATATATATATATATATATATATATATGGCATAGTTGACACATATATAGATAGATAGTTACTAAATAAGTAGACAGATAAGTAGGTAGAAAGATAATTCACAAATAGACAGACAGACATAAGATACATAGAAAGATATAAGATAGATGATAGATAGACAGATCTGTTAGACATGAACATTTCAGGAGCCCCCTTCTTTCATTAGTCTCTCTCCTGTATACAGTGAAGTTACTTTATTGCTATTGATCACATCATCCTTATTGTACTGTATCCATCACACAATTAGAATATTTCACAACTTCCAAATGCGCATGTAACACATTACATAGGGATTTTCTACATATCTCGCTGGCTAGTTAACTGCACACGATGATATATATATATATATATATATATATATATATATATATATAATTATACCATGACAATATATATTGTATCATATTCCATCAGGTAGGGTGAAGCTCATTTACACAATGATGTATCTTGCAGCCTCTGGTCTTGGGACAGCTCAGTAACTTCATAGACGTGTTTGCAGTATAGAGGGGGCTCAGGCTTTTGTCCAATCTCAGAGTGGGCGAGTGAGCTTAATAGTCAGGTCTGTGCTCTGTGTATTCTGCTGCTAGAGGATTCAATGAGAAGAGCATCCAGCGACCTGGCCTGCCAAGGGGAACAAAGAAAGCTCAAATAAAGAGTGCACAGCTTCCCATGGCTGGTTTTATATCTCAATGGCTGGCAGAATAAAGGCAGGGATTGTGACACGCACACACATATATATAATATATATATATATTTATTTATTATACACACACACACACATATATAATATATATATATTTCTTATACACACACACACACACACACACACACACACATATATATATATAATATATATATTTATTACACACACACACACACACACACACACACACACACACACACACACACACACACACACACACTCCATATAACCCCAAACCAGGCTGATAATAATAATAATTTACATTCACATGCTCCCACGTATCAGTATAAGGGTAATACAAAAACACAGGGTGCAAATATGATGTGTAAAAGAATTCTTCAATTTTGTAGTAAATTCGTAATATTTTAAATAAGATTAATATTTGTAATAATAATGATTCTAATTAAATTATGTTTAATCTGTTCTTATTAATTAACCTTTCAAAGACATAAAATAACAGTTCTATAATAATAATAATAATATTAATGTTACACGATTGTAATATTAATAATGCAACAACTAAGAAATGTAATAACAAATGGCATGAAATGAAGAAAAGGACAAGATGGAGTGGTAAATGGAAATGCTGGGGAATAGAAGCTGTTGCAGCCTCTTCTCCTTGGCAAGGTGTGGGGGATGGTAATGCACTTGACTAGCTTGATTCTGCATGCTGCATCATGGTGTGCAGAGTACACTGGCAGTGAGACCCCTCGGCCGTGTAGTGTGAGGGTGCAGGGTGGGCAGTGACTGCTCTTTGTCTGCCTGCTCTTCTCCGGGGAGAGGGGCATGTGGCAGACCCCAGCCTGGGATTACATTCATCAAAGCCTTATTTCCCTGGGGAGGAGCAGCACAAATGACCATAAATCCTGATAAAATTGGATAGCCAAAAGTAATCTGCAGCTCCCTCTAAACCCCTCACACATGTAAAGCCGCGCTTAATTCTTTCTTTTAAATGTTGGTGTCAGTAACTATGTTTTCTGGTTAGATTAAAACAAAGGGGCTAGGAGATGAAAACTTGGCAACAGAGTCATACATCCATAAAATGAAGAGGACCAAGACCACAGATTGCCCAAGTTACAGCTAGTCTCCAACCTAACTGGTGAGGAACCTCAATAGAAACCGGTAGATGCATCTATCCATTGGCACCATCTCCAGTATGTCTCTAATATCGGATGCTGGGACAACCTAGGCACTGCCAGGACTTGCCTGTCATACATGTGCTCCAGTCAGACAGTCTCTCCTAAGGATAAGCATCACATCTCTGCAAAAGGTCCCTCTAGTCTCCTTTCCTTTCAGCGTAGTATTAAAATGACAGAAGGACACAGATCTGAGATTGCAACACAGACCTCCAAAGTTTTCCATAAGGTCAGTTTTGTGGCAGGTGGCATCAGATGTGAGGCTGGGACATCACCCCAAACTGGAGCTATGGAGGAGAGACAAGTGCACAAAGATGTATTCAGCTAGATCCAATTATTACACAAAGACTTCCTAGGCTATGTTCCCACTAGGAGTTTTTGGTGAGTTTTTTACGCTGCGTATTTTAAGAACAAATGCATGTAACATATTTCCCTTATCAGGTGCAGAAATGGTGCCGAAAATTTGCAACATCAAAAATTCACCAAAAGCTCATGGAACATAGCATAGGGCATATTCACACTGTGCCACATTCTGACAGTAAAAAAATGCAACTTTTCAAGCAGAAGACACTTTTCTCTGAAGTTGTCTAAGCATGATGCATCTTTTTTTGGTAGTTTCCTGAACATCTTTAAAACCTTTTTTTTCTGTCAATATTTTTTAAGCATTTCTTTCAGTGATTTTTTTTCCTCTGGTGTTTTTAGGACATTTGTTTTTTAAAAAAATACATTTAACATGGAATAAAACGCTTGATGCAAAAATGCTCAAAAAGACGCCAGGGCATATTCTGGGCAACCCTTCCCATTGACTTGAGCATTTTCCTAGTGAAAAATATCAAATGAATGTCCTTTATTATTATTATTATTATTATTATTTTTATTTTTATTTATTATTATCTTTGTTACTTCTTTTAAATTATTGTCACCTTTTGAAAATCCGAAACCTTTCAAAAAAGCTCAAAAGCCTGAATGCATCAACAGCATGAAAATTAATAGGTCCATTCTTTTAAGAGTTTTGTTTTACAATGCTTTTTTTTGGTGTTTTCTGTACAAAAAAAAAAAACTGTGGAAAAAGATACAGTGTGAACACACTGTTAGGATGTCTTCACACGTAAAGTTTTAGGAAAAATGTCCCTTTTTTGCTATGTACAACCAGATTTTCGATCACAGTCAACAAGGAATTCTGTACTATATACTTTGCTTTTTTGTTGATTTTTAAAATCATTTCAGAATAACATGTCATCAATATCAGATTGGTGGAGGTCCAACACCCCCAGATGTAATCATCTCAAATGGTGGGCAGTTGTAAAGGGTGTATTATGCATCGACTAATGCTGGTTACTTCAGAGCTGCAACCACTGGAAAGAATAGAGGCTGACAGGCAGTGTCCAGCAGCAGCCATACACTGTGCATAGCTGTGACGTACCACACCATACGCTGTGCATAGCTGTGACGTATCACACCATACACTGTACATAGATGTGACGTACCACCCCATACGCTGTACATAGCTGTGACGTATCACACCATACACTGTACATAGCTGTGACGTACCACACCATACACTGTACATAGCTGTGACGTACCACACCATACACTGTACATAGCTGTGACGTACCACACCATACACTGTGCATAGCTGTGACGTATCACACCATACGCTGTGCATAGCTGTGACGTATCACACCATACACTGTGCATAGCTGTGACGTATCACACCATACACTGTACATAGCTGTGACGTACCACCCCATACGCTGTACATAGCTGTGACGTATCACACCATACACTGTACATAGATGTGACGTACCACGCCATACGCTGTACATAGCTGTGACGTATCACACCATACACTGTACATAGCTGTGACGTACCACACCATACGCTGTACATAGCTGTGACGTACCACCCCATACACTGTACATAGCTGTGACGTATCACACCATACACTGTACATAGATGTGACGTACCACGCCATACGCTGTACATAGCTGTGACGTACCACACCATACGCTGTACATAGCTGTGACGTACCACCCCATACACTGTACATAGCTGTGACGTATCACACCATACACTGTACATAGATGTGACGTACCACACCATACACTGTACATAGCTGTGACGTACCACCCCATACGCTGTACATAGCTGTGACGTATCACACCATACACTGTACATAGATGTGACGTACCACGCCATACGCTGTACATAGCTGTGACGTACCACACCATACGCTGTACATAGCTGTGACGTACCACACCATACGCTGTACATAGCTGTGACGTACCACCCCATACACTGTGCATAGCTGTGACGTACCACCCCATACACTGTACATAGCTGTGACGTACTACGCCATACACTGTGCATAGCTGTGACGTACCACGCAATACACTGTGCATAGCTGTGACGTACCACGCCATACACTGTGCATAGCTGTGACGTACCACGCCATACACTGTGCATAGCTGTGACGTACCACGCCATACACTGTGCATAGCTGTGACGTATCACACCATACACTGTACATAGCTGTGACGTATCACACCATACACTGTACATAGCTGTGACGTACCACACCATACACTGTACATAGCTGTGACGTATCACACCATACACTGTACATAGCTGTGACGTACCACACCATACACTGTACATAGCTGTGACGTACCACACCATACACTGTACATAGCTGTGACGTATCACACCATACGCTGTGCATAGCTGTGACGTATCACACCATACACTGTGCATAGCTGTGACGTACCACACCATACACTGTACATAGCTGTGATGTACCACACCATACACTGTACATAGCTGTGACGTACCACGCCATACACTGTACATAGCTGTGACGTACCACCCCATACACTGTGCATAGCTGTGACGTACCACACCATACACTGTACATAGCTGTGACGTACCACACCATACACTGTACATAGCTGTGACGTACCACACCATACACTGTACATAGCTGTGACGTACCACACCATACACTGTACATAGCTGTGACATACCACGCCATACACTGTACATAGCTGTGACGTACCACGCCATACACTGTACATAGCTGTGACGTACCACACCATACACTGTACATAGCTGTGACGTACCACCCCATACACTGTACATAGCTGTGACGTACCACACCATACACTGTACATAGCTGTGACGTACCACACCATACACTGTACATAGCTGTGACGTACCACACCATACACTGTACATAGCTGTGACGTACCACACCATACACTGTACATAGCTGTGACGTACCACACCATACACTGTACATAGCTGTGACGTACCACACCATACACTGTACATAGCTGTGACGTACCACACCATACACTGTACATAGCTGTGACGTATCACACCATACACTGTACATAGCTGTGACATACCACGCCATACACTGTACATAGCTGTGACGTACCACCCCATACACTGTACATAGCTGTGACGTACCACCCCATACACTGTACATAGCTGTGACGTACCACCCCATACACTGTACATAGCTGTGACGTACCACACCATACACTGTACATAGCTGTGACGTACCACACCATACACTGTACATAGCTGTGACGTACCACACCATACACTGTACATAGCTGTGACGTACCACACCATATACTGTACATAGATGTGACGTACCACGCCATACGCTGTACATAGCTGTGACGTACCACCCCATACACTGTACATAGCTGTGACGTACCACCCCATACACTGTACATAGCTGTGACGTATCACACCATACACTGTACATAGCTGTGACGTACCACACCATACACTGTACATAGCTGTGACGTACCACACCATACACTGTACATAGCTGTGACGTACCACACCATACACTGTACATAGCTGTGACATACCACGCCATACACTGTACATAGCTGTGACGTACCACCCCATACACTGTACATAGCTGTGACGTATCACACCATACACTGTACATAGCTGTGACGTACCACACCATACACTGTACATAGCTGTGACGTACCACACCATACACTGTACATAGCTGTGACGTACCACACCATACACTGTACATAGCTGTGACGTACCACACCATACACTGTACATAGCTGTGACGTACCACACCATACACTGTACATAGCTGTGACGTACCACACCATACACTGTACATAGCTGTGACGTACCACGCCATACACTGTACATAGCTGTGACGTACCACCCCATACACTGTACATAGCTGTGACGTACCACCCCATACACTGTACATAGCTGTGACGTACCACCCCATACACTGTACATAGCTGTGACGTATCACACCATACACTGTGCATAGCTGTGACGTACCACACCATACACTGTACATAGCTGTGACGTACCACACCATACACTGTACATAGCTGTGACGTACCACACCATACACTGTACATAGCTGTGACGTACCACACCATACACTGTACATAGCTGTGACGTATCACACCATACACTGTACATAGCTGTGACGTACCACCCCATACACTGTACATAGCTGTGACGTACCACACCATACACTGTACATAGCTGTGACGTACCACACCATACACTGTACATAGCTGTGACGTACCACACCATACACTGTACATAGCTGTGACGTACCACACCATACACTGTACATAGCTGTGACGTACCACACCATACACTGTACATAGCTGTGACGTACCACACCATACACTGTACATAGCTGTGACGTACCACACCATACACTGTACATAGCTGTGACGTACCACACCATACACTGTACATAGCTGTGACGTACCACCCCATACACTGTACATAGCTGTGACGTATCACACCATACACTGTGCATAGCTGTGACGTACCACACCATACACTGTACATAGCTGTGACGTACCACACCATACACTGTACATAGCTGTGACGTACCACACCATACACTGTACATAGCTGTGACGTACCACCCCATACACTGTACATAGCTGTGACGTATCACACCATACACTGTGCATAGCTGTGACGTATCACACCATACACTGTACATAGCTGTGACGTACCACACCATACACTGTACATAGCTGTGACGTACCACACCATACACTGTACATAGCTGTGACGTACCACACCATACACTGTACATAGCTGTGACGTACCACACCATACACTGTACATAGCTGTGACGTACCACACCATACACTGTACATAGCTGTGACGTACCACGCCATACACTGTACATAGCTGTGACGTACCACCCCATACACTGTACATAGCTGTGACGTACCACCCCATACACTGTACATAGCTGTGACGTACCACCCCATACACTGTACATAGCTGTGACGTATCACACCATACACTGTGCATAGCTGTGACGTACCACGCCATACACTGTACATAGCTGTGACGTATCACACCATACACTGTGCATAGCTGTGACGTATCACACCATACACTGTGCATAGCTGTGACGTACCACCCCATACACTGTACATAGCTGTGACGTATCACACCATACACTGTACATAGCTGTGACGTACCACACCATACACTGTACATAGCTGTGACGTACCACGCCATACACTGTACATAGCTGTGACGTACCACACCATACACTGTACATAGCTGTGACGTACCACACCATACACTGTACATAGCTGTGACGTACCACACCATACACTGTACATAGCTGTGACGTACCACGCCATACACTGTACATAGCTGTGACGTACCACACCATACACTGTACATAGCTGTGATGTACCACACCATACACTGTACATAGCTGTGACGTATCACACCATACACTGTACATAGCTGTGACGTACCACCCCATACACTGTACATAGCTGTGACGTACCACACCATACACTGTACATAGCTGTGACGTACCACACCATACACTGTACATAGCTGTGACGTATCACACCATACACTGTACATAGCTGTGACATACCACGCCATACACTGTACATAGCTGTGACGTACCACCCCATACACTGTACATAGCTGTGACGTACCACCCCATACACTGTACATAGCTGTGACGTACCACACCATACACTGTACATAGCTGTGACGTACCACACCATACACTGTACATAGCTGTGACGTACCACACCATACACTGTACATAGCTGTGACGTACCACACCATACACTGTACATAGCTGTGACGTACCACGCCATACACTGTACATAGCTGTGACGTACCACCCCATACACTGTACATAGCTGTGACGTATCACACCATACACTGTACATAGCTGTGACGTACCACACCATACACTGTACATAGCTGTGACGTACCACACCATACACTGTACATAGCTGTGACGTACCACACCATACACTGTACATAGCTGTGACATACCACGCCATACACTGTACATAGCTGTGACGTACCACCCCATACACTGTACATAGCTGTGACGTATCACACCATACACTGTACATAGCTGTGACGTACCACACCATACACTGTACATAGCTGTGACGTATCACACCATACACTGTACATAGCTGTGACGTACCACACCATACACTGTACATAGCTGTGACGTACCACACCATACACTGTACATAGCTGTGACGTACCACGCCATACACTGTACATAGCTGTGACGTACCACCCCATACACTGTACATAGCTGTGACGTACCACCCCATACACTGTACATAGCTGTGACGTACCACCCCATACACTGTACATAGCTGTGACGTATCACACCATACACTGTGCATAGCTGTGACGTACCACGCCATACACTGTACATAGCTGTGACGTATCACACCATACACTGTGCATAGCTGTGACGTATCACACCATACACTGTGCATAGCTGTGACGTACCACCCCATACACTGTACATAGCTGTGACGTATCACACCATACACTGTACATAGCTGTGACGTACCACACCATACACTGTACATAGCTGTGACGTACCACGCCATACACTGTACATAGCTGTGATGTACCACGCCATACACTGTACATAGCTGTGACGTACCACACCATACACTGTACATAGCTGTGATGTACCACACCATACACTGTACATAGCTGTGACGTATCACACCATACACTGTACATAGCTGTGACGTACCACCCCATACACTGTACATAGCTGTGACGTACCACACCATACACTGTACATAGCTGTGACGTACCACACCATACACTGTACATAGCTGTGACGTATCACACCATACACTGTACATAGCTGTGACGTACCACACCATACACTGTACATAGCTGTGACGTATCACACCATACACTGTACATAGCTGTGACGTACCACACCATACACTGTACATAGCTGTGACGTACCACACCATACACTGTACATAGCTGTGATGTACCACACCATACACTGTACATAGCTGTGACGTACCACACCATACACTGTACATAGCTGTGACGTATCACACCATACACTGTACATAGCTGTGACGTACCACACCATACACTGTACATAGCTGTGACGTACCACACCATACACTGTACATAGCTGTGATGTACCACACCATACACTGTACATAGCTGTGACGTACCACGCCATACACTGTACATAGCTGTGACATACCACGCCATACACTGTACATAGCTGTGATGTACCACACCATACACTGTACATAGCTGTGACTTACCACACCATACACTGTACATAGCTGTGATGTACCACACCATACACTGTACATAGCTGTGACGTATCACACCATACACTGTACATAGCTGTGACGTACCACCCCATACACTGTACATAGCTGTGACTTACCACACCATACACTGTACACAGCTGTGACGTACCACACCATACACTGTACATAGCTGTGATGTACCACACCATACACTGTACATAGCTGTGACGTACCACACCATACACTGTACATAGCTGTGACGTACCACACCATACACTGTACATAGCTGTGACATACCACACCATACACTGTACATAGCTGTGATGTACCACACCATACACTGTACATAGCTGTGACGTATCACACCATACACTGTACATAGCTGTGACGTACCACCCCATACACTGTACATAGCTGTGACTTACCACACCATACACTGTACACAGCTGTGACGTACCACACCATACACTGTACATAGCTGTGATGTACCACACCATACACTGTACATAGCTGTGACGTACCACACCATACACTGTACATAGCTGTGATGTACCACACCATACACTGTACATAGCTGTGACGTACCACACCATACACTGTACATAGCTGTGACGTACCACACCATACACTGTACATAGCTGTGACGTACCACACCATACACTGTACATAGCTGTGACGTACCACCCCATACACTGTACATAGCTGTGACGTACCATTCTAAAATTGCCCCCAACTACCCTACTCTTATTTTTGTTCGGTCCACTCTTCTGATTTCTTCCTTGATTTTTTTTGTGCTTTTTGGGAGGGAAGCTTCCTGTCTGCTTTTTCCACCATACCCAAGTTGTATAGCAGTGCCAATTCCGCCAGGCTTACTCTGGCTAGCTGTTTTATTCTTGAGCTTGTGCATTGGAATAGCTGTTTTAGGACACCATCTTGACTATCGTTGCCTTTCTAGTCGTCCTGCTGTTTCAATGATAGGGATGTTACTAGTGACATCAGCATGATTGAAAGGTTCAACCAGATTGAGACAAATCGCTTGTTGTGTGCATGCACCAGTCACGAATCACAGGACTTTTCCTGTTAGTGCAAGATGAAGATTGCTCAGAGTTTGGAATGTCAGTGAAAGTAGAGAAATTCTGCATAGCAATGGTCATATGTTATGCAGACAATAAATACGTTAGACAATGTATCCTTCACACAGTATAGGATTTATATAGGGATTATTGAAATGTTCTGGAAAACATCTTTAAGTAAACCAAGTTTAGATTTTTGGAGAATTTTTTTTAAGTTAGTGTGCACTTTTTCCCAAACCTTTAATTAAACTTATTTTTTTGTCCCACTAGGGGGCAATTAATATTTTAACTTTTATTCTATAATGCATTGGAATCTAAAATTAATGCGATACAATTTGTTAGCCAACTAGGACCCATAACAACTATGATCATGGAGGTCACTGATTTAGCATATGAAGAGAAGAACGGAGTCTGTCACCCCACAAAACTCAAATTAAGCCATTTATACATTCATGTGGTTGACAGCACCTTCATCTTTTTCATAGACTGTACAATATCTTCAGAAATAAATTCAAATGTACACATTTTTAATTAGTGGTCCAAAATAATACAAAAACATTGATTTTCAACTTACAGAATTAACAGCATGTGCAGCAATAAAGGCACTCCTAATTAATACTTGGTTGCACACCATTTGGTATTGATGACAGCCTCCAAATGTTTCTTCTAGCCATCTATAAGCTTCTTGCACTTCTCAGCTGGTATTTTCTCCCACTCTTCTTTTGCAGTTTGTTCAAGCTCTTGAATGTTTGCAGGGTTCTTTTACCCAATGGCAGACTTCAATTCACCCCAAAGATTTCAATGGGATTTGGGTCAGGACTCAATGCTGGCCATTTTAAAACAGTCTATTTTTTCTTTTTCAACCTTTCCTGTGAACTTTTCGATCTGTGCTTTGGGACCAATGATCTTCAACTCAAACCAAGTTTTCTTACACTAGGTAGGGCATTTCAATCTAAAATGTCTTGATAATTCTCTGATTCTCTGTGATATGGTCAAGGCCTCCAGTACAAGACACAGCAAAGCAAACCCACGGCATTATGGATCCTCCAACATGCTTAACTGTTGGTAGGGTGTTCTTTTCCTTAGAAGCTTCATTGTACCATCTGTAAGCAAACTTTATTTCTGCATTGCCAAAAAGCTCTATTTTTGTTTCATCTGTCCACAGAATATTTTCCCAGAAAGATTGTGGATTGTCAAGGTACTCTTTGGCAAAGATCAGTTGTTCCTTTTTATATATTTTTTTCGCCCATAAAACTCTGCTTGGTTTATTATGCGGTGTATAGTACCTATTTATACCATGACCCCAGAATGTTCCAGGTTCCTTCTTTGGATGTTTGATGTGGTGTTTTTTTTCCACCATTCGCATCACCCTTCAAAGACATCTCTTATCAATTTTCCTCTTTCCCCCACTTCCAGGGCAGTTCTTGATGGTTCCAAGTTTGGCAATCTTCTTAATAACATTGTGCACTGTGGAAACTGGTATACCAAGGTCTTTGGAGATGACCTTATACCCTTTAGAAGTCTTGTGTTTGATAATAATAATAGCAGTTCTGATGTCCTCAGACAGTTCCTTTGTCTTCACCATTGTGACAAAGGAACATGGCCTACCATGTGGCTTTTTAAAACACTGAAGTCATCATTAAATGGCTAATTCATGTCACATGGGCACCGACAATTTATGATTTACCACAGGTGAGGCAAAATGTGTTTCCATACTAATTTAATGTAAAGGGTGCAAATACCAGTGTCACAGCTAGCTTCAGGTTCTTCTATTTTTCCCTCCCATTATTTTTGGTTTTAAATTATTGTTTATCATTTGCTCTTTTGTATATAACACGAGTGCTCTATTTAAAAAAAAAACTGTTTCACTTGATTCATTTTTTCCAGGAGATATTCCACATTATGTACTTAAACTTCATGTGTGTCAATAACGATGAACAGGACTGTATAAAGTTGTACTTGTAGTGTAGATTTTATTCTTTTTTATTTAAATAGTGCTTTGATGGATATGTAAATGAGGGGTCCTTGGTGCACACATGGCACTGCTAATTGCTCAGTGCACCATCCTGCTACCTCAATCACAATCCTCCGCACCTCTCCTTGTGTTGATTGACAGCATTTGCTTTGGAGTGCTGCCTGAATTGAATCCTCAGTCCTGCACAAACTGATGCTGCAGGAGCTAAGAGCACACATAGTGTTAGTGCCTAGAGGTGCATCCTTGCCTCTCTCCTGTCAGCCTCAGCCACTCATTGCCCACAAGATCACACCGAAGTGGGTGGCTGATGTGAAGAGGGGTGAAAGCACACTCTGACACTGCGACTGTCACTGTGCATGTGCTCTTATCACTTCTCTTGTCAGCATCGGCCCCTACCGTGTGAGTCAGAGTGCAGTAAACGGTACCTGCAGACAGGAGAGGGATGAGAACACACTGACACGATACAAGCTCTCAGCTCCGGCAGAGTCAGTGTGTGCTGGGCTGAGTATTCAATTAAGGTAGTTCTCCAAGGTAAGCACTGCCCATCAAATAAAGGAGAGGAGCAGAGGATTGGAATTGAGCAGGCATTCACTTGCATTTTATGTAAAATGGAATAAGTAAAATCTACACTTCAGATATCATTTTTACATGGGTTAAGTTGACTATATGGATGTATAAATGGTTTAATTTGAGTTTTGGGGGTGATAGACTCCCTGTTACTTTTCATACGCGAAATCAAGGACCCCTATGATTACAGTTGCTATGGCAGATAAGTGGTTAACCAAACATATTCGCTTTAGTTTTACATTCCAATGCAATATAGAAAAAAAGTTAAAATATTTATTGACCCCTAATAAGTAAAATCTACATATTTTATAGGGGCTAAGACCCCTATATGAATGTATAAATGATTTAATTTGAGTTTTGGGGTGATAGACTCCCATGAAATGGCAAGGTTGGAAGTTATTAGTCATCCTGGCTCTTGCACCAGTATTTCTGTTGACATTTACAGCTCCTAATTGCAATGGTGCAAGAACAGCTCTTAAGTACCGTGGGGGAAATAAGTATTTGATACCTTGCTGATTTTGTAAGTTTACATATTACGCCGTAAAGGTTTAAAAACCCGCAGTGCCCGCAAGTTCCCTCTGCTCAAGAAGACACATGTGCAGACCCATCTGAAGTTTGCCAATGAACACCTGGATGTTTCTGTGAGCGGTTGGGAGAAGGTTCTGTGG
Source organism: Ranitomeya imitator (assembly GCF_032444005.1). Lineage (NCBI taxonomy): Eukaryota > Metazoa > Chordata > Amphibia > Anura > Dendrobatidae > Ranitomeya > Ranitomeya imitator. The sequence goes on along the minus strand of NC_091284.1, from coordinate 495,112,899 downwards.
TCAGATGAGACAAAAATTGAGCTCTTTGGCATTAACTCAACTCGCCGTCTTTGGAGGAATTGAAATGCAGCTTATGACCCAAAGAACACCATCCGTACTGTCAAGCATGGAGGTGGAAACAAAATGCCTTGGGGGTGTTTCTCTGCTAAGGTCACAGGACTACTTCACCGCATCTATGGGAGAATGGATGGAGCATTGTACTGTAAAATCCTGAGTAACAACCTCATTCCCTCCGCCAGGACATTAAAAATGGGTCGTGGCTGGGTCTTCCAGCAAGACAGTGACCCAAAATATACAGCCAAGGCAACAAAGGAGTGGCTCAAAAAGAAGCACATTAAGGTCATGGAGTGGCCTAGCCAGTCTCCAGACCTTAATCCCATTGAAAACTTATGAAGGGAGTTGAAGCTCCAAGTTGTCAAGCGATAGCCTCAAAATCTTAATGATTTAGAGATGATCTGCAAAGAAGAGTGGGCCAAAATTCCTCCTGACATGTGCGCAAACTTCATCATCAACTACAAAAAACGTCTGACTGCTGTGCTTGCCAATAAGGGTTTTGCCACCAAGTATTAAGTCTTGTTTGCCAGAGGGATCAAATACTTATTTCTCACTGCAAAATACAAATACATTTATATAATTTATATAATGTGATTTTCTGGCTTTTATTTTTGATATTCTATCTCTCAATGTTAAAATTAACCTACCCTTAAAATTATAGACTGTTCATGTCTTTGTCAGTGGGCAAACTTACAAAATCAGCAAGGGATCAAATAAATATATGTGAATTATATCTGCTAGTATTTTAGCATTTTTACAGCCTTATATTAGGTATTTGTTTTCTTTGTATAATCTCAGTGCTGTAAGGTTTACATTATGCTGTAATATTTGTACTCCTTCTATGTTACATAGAAGGCCAGAGTTACGCCATGAAAATGTAGATTTCTACCATTTCTCAGCTTCACATCACTACTCAGACCTGCAAATTAATTTAGCACAATCCAAAGCATGTCCCCACTCTGCCACATCAGGGCGGGTTAGAGGGCAGTGGATGTGGGATGATACATCAGACATGTGAGGGCAGGATTCTTTACGTTCTACTTTCTCTAATTAGAGGAAGCTGTGGAGTCTTGAAAATGTATCGGAGCTTAGCAGTTTAATGCTGGAAGGCACACAATAAGTAAGGGATAAAAGGATCTGGGACTGAAGTTACTTTCTTAGTCTGACACATCACTGCTTGGGAATCCATTGACACAGTTTAGGATACAGCTGTTGGGGTGCATTTGGAATACATAATGTATTGCTGCTCTAAAATATACAGGGCCAAGCTAACAAAATCTAGGAGCAGAAGGCACAGTGGACACAAGAGATTTTCACTAGAGTGCAGTATATGGCTCCAAATATCCGACATGAAAACAAAGCATCATGTTAGAATGTGAGATATTCCCAGAGTCAAATGGGAATATAGTAATCTTTTTATTTCACACTCATGCTAGTTATGCACATGGTGGAATAATGTGATACTATCTGCCTGGGTACCTAGTGGGATAAGACGTGAGAATGCTAGGTAAGGTATATATATATATATATATATATATATATATATGGTATGCACGTGCACTAGACTAGCAGAAATATTTAAAGGGAAAAATTTTAAGCTGATACATGGTACGTGATCTTAGCTAGGTATGATTGACTCTGAAACACATCAGAAAAACATACTTTAAAAGCAGGGGACGAAGTCCCATAGGAGCCTAGTTGGATGAGTGGATCCTTCATTGCTTCTCCCTGCCTGCGGTCCTTCAGTGACAAGAATCTCCCTAAGTATCAATACAAAGGTGACATCAACCCCACAACTATTACCCCACTTGCCACCCCTACAGGTGAGCCTTCTCTTGGGCGGCTGAGTGCCGATGTTTTTAGCCAGGGGGGCCAATATTCATAGCCCCTTCCTAGGCTATTAATATCAGCCCGCAGCTGTCTGCATAGCCTTTGCTGGTTATTAATTATAGGGGAAAACCACAATATTTTTTTTTTAGGTCCCCCATTTTAATAGCCAGTAAAGGCTAAGTATACAGCTGTGAGCTGATATTAATAGCCTGGGAAGCTCCATGGGTATTACCCCCTTCCCAGGCTATAAACATCTGCCCCCAGTCGCTGGATTTACCTCTACTGGTTCAAAAAATTGTGTGGGAGCCCACGCCATTTTTTCCAATAAATAATCATTTATTGAATAAATACATGTCCAGTAATTTGCACACAAAAAAATTGTAGATGAGATGTAATTCATTGAATAACATTGGTCAGAGTGCAATCTGATTTTTTTCTCAGATTGCACTTGTCCATTTTTCTCGCAAATGGGTATGAGCCCTAAAAGGTGCAATATTTTCCTTTATATAGTTCCCTGCCCCCAAAATGAGTGAAATAAAAACAATAAATAAATATATGTATACTCGTGTATATATATATATATATATATATATTTATATATACTAGCTATTGAACCTGTTCTACGCCCGGGTGGCGAGCATTTATATTGGTATATGGTCTCCATCCTGGTATGTGCTGCTCCATCCTGCGTCCCCATCCTGTCATGTGCTGCTCCATCCTGCGTCCCCATCCTGTCATGTGCTGCTCCATCCTGCGCCCCCATCCTGTCATGTGCTGCTCCCATCCTGCGCCCCCGTTCTGTCATGTGCTGCTCCCATCCTGCGCCCCCATTCTGTCATGTGCTGCTCCCATCCTGTCATGTGCTGCTCCCATCCTGCGCCCCCATTCTGTCATGTGCTGCTCCCATCCTGCGCCCCCGTTCTGTCATGTGCTGCTCCCATCCTGCGCCCCCGTTCTGTCATGTGCTGCTCCCATCCTGCGCCCCCGTTCTGTCATGTGCTGCTCCCATCCTGCTCCCCTGTTCTGTCATGTGCTGCTCCCATCCTGCGCCCATTCTGTCATGTGCTGCTCCCATCCTGCGCCCGTTCTGTCATGTGCTGCTGCCATTCTGCGCCCATTCTGTCACGTGCTGCTGCCATCCTGCGCCCGTTCTGTCATGTGCTGCTCCCATCCTGCTCCCCTGTTCTGTCATGTGATGCTCCCATCCTGCGCCCGTTCTGTCATGTGCTGCTGCCATCCTGCGCCCGTTCTGTCATTTGCTGCTTCCATCCTGCGCCCGTTCTGTCATGTGCTGCTCCCATCCTGCTCCCCTGTTCTGTCATGTGATGCTCCCATCCTGCGCCCGTTCTGTCATGTGCTGCTGCCATCCTGCGCCCGTTCTGTCATGTGCTGCTCCCATCCTGCGCCCCCGTTCTGTCATGTGCTGCTCCCATCCTGTCATGTGCTGCTCCCATCCTGCGCCCCCGTTCTGTCATGTGCTGCTCCCATCCTGCGCCCCCGTTCTGTCATGTGCTGCTCCCATCCTGCGCCCCCGTTCTGTTATGTGCTGCTCCCATCCTGCGCCCCCGTTCTGTCATGTGCTGCTCCCATCCTGCGCCCGTTCTGTCATGTGCTGCTCCCATCCTGCGCCCCCGTTCTGTCATGTGCTGCTCCCATCCTGCGCCCCCGTTCTGTCATGTGCTGCTCCCATCCTGCGCCCGTTCTGTCATGTGCTGCTCCCATCCTGCGCCCGTTCTGTCATGTGCTGCTCCCATCCTGTCATGTGCTGCTCCCATCCTGCGCCCCGTTCTGTCATGTGCTGCTCCCATCCTGCGCCCCCGTTCTGTCATGTGCTGCTCCCATCCTGCGCCCCCGTTCTGTCATGTGCTGCTCCCATCCTGCGCCCGTTCTGTCATGTGCTGCTGCCATCCTGCGCCCGTTCTGTCATGTGCTGCTGCCATCCTGCGCCCGTTCTGTCACGTGCTGCTGCCATCCTGTGCCCGTTCTGTCATGTGCTGCTCCCATCCTGCTCCCCTGTTCTGTCATGTGATGCTCCCATCCTGCACCCGTTCTGTCATGTGCTGCTGCCATCCTGCGCCCGTTCTGTCATGTGCTGCTCCCATCCTGCGCCCGTTCTGTCATGTGCTGCTCCCATCCTGCGCCCGTTCTGTCATGTGCTGCTGCCATCCTGCGCCCGTTCTGTCATGTGCTGCTTCCATCCTGCGCCCGTTCTGTCATGTGCTGCTGCCATCCTGCGCCCGTTCTGTCATGTGCTGCTGCCATCCTGCGCCCGTTCTGTCATGTGCTGCTGCCATCCTGCGCCCGTTCTGTCATGTGCTGCTGCCATCCTGCGCCCGTTCTGTCATGTGCTGCTGCCATCCTGCGCCCGTTCTGTCATGTGCTGCTGCCATCCTGCCCCCGTTCTGTCATGTGCTGCTCCCATCCTGCGCCACCATTGTATTATATGCCCCCCATAAGACGCTCCAGTGTGTATGCCCCCGTATGCTGCTGCCATATAAAAAAAAAAAATACCATACTCACCTATCGTCCGGCTCCACTGCAGGTGTGTCTTCAAGAAAATGGCGCCGGAAAGCGCGGACTGCGCAGGCGCCGATTGCGGCAGCAGGAATCGGCGCCTGCGCAGTCCGCGCTTTCCGGCGCCATTTTCTTGAAGACACACCTGCAGTGGAGCCGGAGTGTGTCTTCGAGAAAATGGCGCCGGAAAGCGCGGACTGCGCAGGCGCAGATTCCGGCAGCAGGAATCGGCGCCTGCGCAGTCCGCGCTTTCCGGCGCCATTTTCTTGAAGACACACTCCGGCTCCTCTGCCTGTGACTGGTAAGTCAGAGGGCGGCGCCGGCGCGCATTAAGCGCGTCATCGCGCCCTCTGAACTGTCACAGCAGAGGAGCCGGGAGACGGAGCCGCACGCAGCGCTGGAACGGGGAAAGGTGAATATACTTACCCTCCTGGCGGTCCCTGACTCTCCGGTGGAGATCGCGGTATGCGTTCAGTGCTTACGCATACCGCGATCTCCTGGGAGCGTCACTCTGTGGGGGCCAGACTGCGCCGGCGCTTGCGCCTGCGCAGTCTATAAAGGCTTCGGAGAGAGTGACGCTCCCAGCGTTATATTATAGATATATATATATACAGTGGGGCAAAAAAGTATTTAGTCAGTCAGCAATAGTGCAAGTTCCACCACTTAAAAAGATGAGAGGCGTCTGTAATTTACATCATAGGTAGACCTCAACTATGGGAGACAAACTGAGAAAAAAAAATCCAGAAAATCACATTGTCTGGTTTTTTATCATTTTTTTTTCATATTATGGTGGAAAATAAGTATTTGGTCAGAAACAAACAATCAAGATTTCTAGCTCTCACAGACCTGTAACTTCTTCTTTAAGAGTCTCCTCTTTCCTCCACTCATTACCTGTAGTAATGGCACCTGTTTAAACTTGTTATCAGTATAAAAAGACACCTGTGCACACCCTCAAACAGTCTGACTCCAAACTCCACTATGGTGAAGACCAAAGAGCTGTCAAAGGACACCAGAAACAAAATTGTAGCCCTGCACCAGGCTGGGAAGACTGAATCTGCAATAGCCAACCAGCTTGGAGTGAAGAAATCAACAGTGGGAGCAATAATTAGAAAATGGAAGACATACAAGACAACTGATAATCTCCCTTGATCTGGGGCTCCACGCAAAATCCCACCCCGTGGGGTCAGAATGATCACAAGAACGGTGAGCAAAAATCCCAGAACCACACGGGGGGACCTAGTGAATGAACTGCAGAGAGCTGGGACCAATGTAACAAGGCCTACCATAAGTAACACACTACGCCACCATGGATTCAGATCCTGCAGTGCCAGACGTGTCCCACTGCTTAAGCCAGTACATGTCCGGGCCCGTCTGAAGTTTGCTAGAGAGCATTTGGATGATCCAGAGGAGTTTTGGGAGAATGTCCTATGGTCTGATGAAACCAAACTGGAACTGTTTGGTAGAAACACAACTTGTTGTGTTTGGAGGAAAAAGAATACTGAGTTGCATCCATCAAACACCATACCTACTGTAAAGCATGGTGGTGGAAACATCATGCTTTGGGGCTGTTTCTCTGCAAAGGGGCCAGGACGACTGATCCGGGTACATGAAAGAATGAATGGGGCCATGTATCATGAGATTTTGAGTGCAAACCTCCTTCCATCAGCAAGGGCATTGAAGATGAAACGTGGCTGGGTCTTTCAACATGACAATGATCCAAAGCACACCGCCAGGGCAACGAAGGAGTGGCTTCGTAAGAAGCATTTCAAGGTCCTGGAGTGGCCTAGCCAGTCTCCAGATCTCAACCCTATAGAAAACCTTTGGAGGGAGTTGAAAGTCCGTGTTGCCAAGCGAAAAGCCAAAAACATCACTGCTCTAGAGGAGATCTGCATGGAGGAATGGGCCAACATACCAACAACAGTGTGTGGCAACCTTGTGAAGACTTACAGAAAGCGTTTGACCTCTGTCATTGCCAACAAAGGATATATTACAAAGTATTGAGATGAAATTTTGTTTCTGACCAAATACTTATTTTCCACCATAATATGCAAATAAAATGTAAAAAAAAACAGACAATGTGATTTTCTGGATTTTTTTTTCTCAGTTTGTCTCCCATAGTTGAGGTCTACCTATGATGTAAATTACAGACGCCTCTCATCTTTTTAAGTGGTGGAACTTGCACTATTGCTGACTGACTAAATACTTTTTTGCCCCACTGTATATATATATATATACATATACACATGTATGAGGGAAAGAAAGAACAAGTACACCCACTTTTAATTCTGTAGTTTAGGACATAATAACTTACACAATCTGAAAATTAGGTAAGTACTGTATCATTATTTAACAAATACTGGGCCAAAATGCAAAAGTAGTGTTTCAAAAATTAAGCAAACCTCTTACTGCTTCCATACAAGTCAAGACGGTAAGTAGCATCCAGGAGCTGCTAATCAAATGCCCTTCACTAATTGTTCATCACCAAGTGTGATACAGTGCACTGCCAGTCAGTTTGTAACACTACAAAGCCTCTTGCCCTTAAAAGACATGTATAAGGCCAGGATCACACACGCGAGAAATACGGCCGAGTCTCTTATGTTAATACCCAGCATTGCCGTCACTTAGGAGCAGAGCGTGTGGCCGCATAGCAATACATGCAGCCGCACGCAATGCTGCATAGGCAGCATCAATAGTAAAAAGTTGGTCAAACAGGGTTAATAGCAGCATTAACGGAGTGCATAACACCGCGGCATAACGCGGTCCGTTAGCGCTGCCATTAACCCTGCTTGAGCACTGACTGGAGGGGATTATGGAGCAGGCACTGACTGCGGGGAGGAAAGAGCGGCCATTTTGCCGCCGGACTGTGCCCGTCGCTGATTGGTCGTGGCTGTTTTGCCGCGACCAATCAGCGACTTGGATTTCCATGACAGACAGAGGCCGCGACCAATGAATATCCGTGACAGACAGACAGAAGGACAGAAAGACGGAAGTGACCCTTAGATAATTGTATAGTAGACGAATGCCTTTTAGTTATATGTGAACACACAGACTCTTTTTTGCAGAACACTGACTCAAATTGACAGTGTCACTGTCAGAGGTAACATTATTCTGCTGTGCGTGAGACAAGTGAGATGCCATAGAGTCTGTAACACCCGCCATTTCAAACCCACTAGTTTGTTTCTCGTAGGCAAAGTAGGCCAAATGTGTACTGCGTTTGGTAGTGTTACTGCAGGACGGCTAGTGGTCTTAGTAGTTCTGCTGGTGCTTGAGGCTCCGACATACTGAACTATAATTCTTTTTTCTTGACCCCAACTAGTCTTTTGCCATTGCCATTTTTTCTTTTACTACACATTTTGTAAAACATTATCATTTACTTTTAACAATCTTTTCAACCCAAATTAATAATCCCTTGCCAAAAAGGACATAACAAATAATGCAAGTTAGAAAGGTACAAACGGAAAGCTAAATCTGGCAGCAGGCCACAGCATAGGTGTGGTGTGCATTAGACTTGAGCAAGTTTGTTCGGGTTCCCACTTATTCGGCAAGCTTTAGCGCTTACCAAATAAGCTGCAGAGGAAACACGGATACATGGAGCACACCGGTTGATCAGCTGATCGGTGTCGCAGCTGCATGTGTCGCGGCTGTGTCTCTGTCTCAGCACATGCATGGACAGCCTGTGTGTTGGGCTCTCAATGCACGCGTTGTGACTGTCACACAGCTGCGGCGCCAAACAGCTGATTATCTTGAGCGCTCCATGTTCCCAATGCAGCTATTTGGCAATCATAATAGCTATTCGGATAAGGACTTATCCGAAGCTAATCGCTCATTCCTAATTATTAAATGTCTCCATTTTTTAAACGTTATTTCTAAATCTCCTAACAAAAGTCAATTATCTTTCCAAAAATGACGAGAAAAGAAATACTGTAAGGCATTAGCAGAAGTCATGTCAGCCTTCAACAGCTGATGGAGTCTTCTACAATATGTAAAAAAAAAAAGGTGGCTATACTTTGAGAAACTCCATTTAGGCTACTTTCACACATCAGGTTTTTGCATCAGGCACAATCCGGCGAATGTTGGAAAAAATGGATCCCGCGCAGATTGTGAAAATCTGATGCGATGTATCTGTTTTTTGACGGATCCGACTAGCATATCCAGATAATTGGATAAAAAAATTTGGAGCATGCTCAGTTTAAAAAAATGGAATCCGGCGCCGGAATCCGTCATTTTCCGGATCCGGCACCGCTCGGCTCCCATAGGCTTCCATTCTAGCAAACAGCCAGAAGCACCGGATCCGGCGCTTCCGTTTTTTTCGCCGGAGACAAAAAACGTTGCTATAAACGTTTTTTTCCTGAAACCGGAAACGGTAGATTTGCCGGATCCGGTGAAAACCAGATGAAACGCAAGGTCATTCGGCTCAATCCGGCACTAATTCAAGTCTATGGGAAAAAAACAGATCCGGAGGCAACATTCGCCAGATCCGTTTTTTTTTTTAAATTAGCCGGATTGAGCCTGACGGTGAAAACCTGATGTGTGAAAGTAGCCTTACCTACAGATATAGTGGTAATTTGCAGGTAAATACTTACCGACTCATTCTCCCTGTAGCTACTCGCTTCCAATCATTGGGATGGTTTAAGTTATCACAATGAGTTTTTGATGAGTTTTTGATGCTATGTATTTTTGTGGCATCAAAATGCTGCGTATTACAGTTACTTCAAAGGGGATTGGATTTATTGAAATCTCACGTCCATTGTGCTTTTTTTTATGCAGCAGTGTTAACAGACCTGCGGTTGCAGTTTTAAATCAGCAGAATGTCAATTTCATTTGTGGGTAAGATGAGTTTTATGTATAGACTTTTCCCATAGACTTGCATTAGATATGGAAAATCCACAGATAAAAAAACCACAATACAACACATGCAATATGCACATGACGGTATCAATAAAGTGTCAAGAGTTAATAACCGCTGTGTCAAAAATGCAATAAAAATGCATGTAAAAAAATCTCACTCAAAAACACACTGAGGCCTCTTTCACACGTCCAGATAATTTCGGTACCGGAGGAATCAGTACCGGAGTTATCCGTGTCTGTGTGTCCATGTGCTCATGTAGCACATCAGTGTGGCACACGTGTGGCACACATGTGGCAGTCGTGTGCCGCCCGTGTGCCGACTGAGGACCACACCGACCATGCAGGAGACAGCGCTACTGTAGATAAGCGCTGTCCCCTGCTTTTGGTGCTGAAGCCGGCATTCATTCCTTCTCCCCAGCAGCGTTCACTGGAGAGAAGGAATGAAAAATCAAGGTTTTTTTTTGTGTTAAAAATAAAGTTTGTGGGTCACCTCCCGCCTCCCATCCCCTGTACGCCCGCCCGCTCTCTGAGAAATACTCACCCAGCTCCTGCGATGTATGCTCTCAGCGCCGGCAGCAGGTCCTGTGTGAGCGGTCACATGGTACCACTCAATACAGTGATGAATATGCACAAAAAAACCATTTGTGGCCTGCAGGAGGTCATTTTGAAGGGCTCTGGCAGTGCTCCTCCTGTTCCTCCTTGCATAAAGGCTGAGTTAGAGGTCCTGCTGCTGGGTTGTTGCCCTCCTATGGCCCACTCCATGTCTCCTGCGGTACTGGCCTGTCTCCTAGTAGCGCCTCCAGCCTCTGGACACTATGCTGACAGACACAGCAAACCTTCTTGCCACAGCTCGCATTGATGCGCCATCCTGCATGAGCTGCACTACCTGAGACACTTGTGTGGGTTGTAAAGTCCGTCTCATGCTACCACGAGTGTGAAAGCACAACCAACATTCAAAAGTGTCCAAAACATCAGCCATAAAGCATTGGTACTGAGATGTGGTCTGTGGTCCCCACCTGCAGAACCACTCCTTTATTGAGTGTGTCTTGATAATTGCCAATAATTTCCATCTGTTGTCTATTCCATTTGCACAACAACATGTAAAATTGATTGTCAAACAGTGTTGCTTCCTAAGTGGACAGTTTGATTTCACAGAAGTTTGATTTACTTGGAGTTAAATTATGTTGTTTAAGTGTTCCCTTTATTTTTTTGAGCAGTGTATATTCTATCTATTCTATTCTGTCACGCTGTTATTTTACTCTACGCTGCAGATGAATTGCCGGCTATTCAAAGGAGATCGGTGCATAAAAATCGTACAGGACTTGCATGGTCTGAGTGCTGTGCGATGTTTTTTCTTGCATTGGCAAGTCTCGGCTGAGTCTCGGTGACAATCGCGGCCTGCTGTGATTTGACACGCGCGTCGAATGCGCCTGAGAAAAATAACGCTGATGTGAGCTGACCCATAGATTAACACTGGGCCAAGTGCTATGCGATGTTTTCTCGCATAGCACTCGACCCGTATTCTACAGTGGTGTGACTCCGGCCAAAGGGATATTTCCATCTCCAAGACCCTATTCCAATATGTAGTACGTGTAATAATAACAATAATAGCAAATACCTGCAATTAGAAATGTAATACAGTTCTTCTGATTAACTATGTTGCGTACTCCATGTGGAGGGTATTGCAGTAGTTTAGGTATCCATGGTTATTGCCACTAAGAACAAACTAACTATATCAGTGGTCGTATCTATGGATACCTAAGCTACTGCTATGCTCTACATGGGGAAAGATACTTAGCGAATCATAAGAACTACGCAACATTTCTAATTGGAGATACTTGCTAATATTGTTGTTTCACCTAATACATATTGAGATAGGATCTTGGAGATGGGATAACCCCTTTAAGGATTCTTGTGAAAAACAACCATCTTTTCTTTTCTGAACAAACTCTTTTTCTCCCAGTGTTGCAGCTGCTAAAATCACAGACTATGGATAACTATTGACTTTTCCATACCAAGCCGTCCTTGACCCACCAATACAGGGGCTTATATGACTAACTATACAGAGAAGTAAGAGAAAGGCAGGTAGTGCTTAAAAATATTAGATGAGGGGGGCTGCTAAAATGCAGCGCGCAAGCCATGTATTCCCCAGAAATAGTGTTTTTCCTCATGTTCAGAAGCAAAACAACTTTTCCTGAACAGTTAGCCGAAAGTGAATTTCCATAATAAATGCAAAATGCAAGCAGATTTGGATAAATGTAAGCATATAGGAGCATATATAGTACTGTGTGGTATTAACCTGTTTTATCTATCCAATTATCTTTATTTCTGTAATGATTTTTTGCATTTTTAGAAACATGACTTCCAGAATTTGTTTATGTCTGTGCTTTTGCATCTATTAAAATTGAAGTGTTTTTCAAGATAATTGGTTTATTGAAACACCCTCTCTATAGCTTTTACTATAACTCTGTTACATGACCTCCACCTGTGACCTTGACATTAGTAATTTGGTGCCTCATTTGTCTTTCCTGGCTTGACCTTGGCCTGCTTTCTCATCTGTTTGAACTGTGGCTTTGCACTTTTTCTCTTTTCCTCCAGCTTCCCTAATTTTATCTGGTTCCATAGGGAATATTTGCGGCCTTTGGTGTATAAAACTGAAGAATACTGAAACTGAAGAATGGCAACTGAGAGTTGCATTTACTAGGTACACCAAAATAGACCAGCAACAAATGCACATCATGTGAAGACCAATCTTTCTATCATATTATAGGTGAGTCTTTTTAGGTGGAAATGGAGAATGTTGGTATACTTTAGAAAAAAAACAATTGGAAAGCAGGAAGGTGCTTAAATTAGGGTTCCGACTAGTGTTCAGCGATACCTTCCGATATCCATAAGTATCGGTATCGGATTGTATCGGCCGATATTCAAAAAATATCGAATATCGCCGATACCGATACCCGATACCAATGCAAGTCAATGGGACCAAAATATTGGAATTAAAATAAACCCTTTCTTTCCTTGTAGGTTAATTCTACATGAAGGAAAACAACTATGAATAATGTAGGATGTATTGGGGGAGGTGGAAGAGACATTAAAGACATAGAGGTTTAGCCCAATCAAATGGAATTTGATTGGGCTAAGGAATAATTTTTTTTTTTTCAAGACGTTCGGAGTTACAAAGCTATTGACTATGTTACGATTTTTTATATTTAGTCAGATATTTATGTTTCACTACTTCCATGCTGTTCACCTTCTTTTTAACTTCTGCCACACTTTCTTCTTCATCATCCTCAGCAGCATCATCTTTTCCATCAAATTCTCCTTCACCTTATTCATCTTCTTCTTCATCTTCTTCCTATTATTTTTTTTTACATTCTTCATATTTTTTATCAACTATTATTCTTCTTCATAATCAACTTCTTCATCTTCTTTATTTTCTTCTTCTTCATCATATTCTTATTTGTGATAGCCAGGCCTTCCTGTAGTTGTTTTCTATAAAAGTTTGAAGATTACACCTTCTGTTCTGCCTGTCACAAAAGATTTACAACAGGATTTGTTCGCGTTCAGTTTGGCCTGCAGCAGCAGGTTTTTTCCAGGGGCACCATGAGGAGGAACGGACTCACCCCCATACACTGCTTAGTCTTCTTCTGCTTATAATTTAGATAATATCTTTTGCTCTGATTTTTAGTCTTATGCTTAATGTTCTTTTCTTTTTGTTCTGCAGCTTCTTGTTCTTCTGCTTCTCGGCCTTCATCTTTAGGGTCTTGAACTTGGAAATGTAGCAGAAGGTGCAAGAGCAAAAGACCCTGCCGAGAACCAGCTGACGGTACTGGAAACCGGATGGCTAGCCGAAGGTACAAGAGCCAATGGAACAACCGAGGACCAGCTGACGTTACTGGAACCCGGTTACTAAGCAGGAGGTACCTGTGCCAGAAAGCACTACCAAGGACCACCTGACGTTGGTGGAACTCGGATACCCAGAAGGAGGCACTTAAGCCAAAGGCTCTGCCTGGAACCAGTTGACGGTACTGGAACCAGGGGGACCTATTCAAGCTTGTGTTCCTAAGAACCAGCTAATGGTGCTGGAACTCAGATAGGCAGCAGAAGGTCAACAGGAAAAAAAACAATTGCTAGGCCGCGAGCCGCCGTAGTTACCGAAAACCCACAGTCCAACAAGGGGAGCTTGTCCTAGTGGCACAACGGAACCAGCCTTCAATGCCAGTTCCCGCAGCCCACATAGGAAGCACCTAAACTGCAGGCACCACAGAGTTAGCTAACCAGACCGCAACACGACAGGACAACATATTGGAGGCAAAGTGACCTTGACACTACCCGGAAACAGCTGGCGTGCTGGAACCGGGCTGGGCAGGAGGGAGTACCCGTGCCAAAGACACTTCTGAGCAGCAACTGGCGGTGTTGGAGCCCAGGAAATGCAGGAGAAGCCGAGTATAGGCCGAAGCCTGCACTGAACGCAGTTTATTATCTGTTGTTGTGTCAGCGTGGCGGTCGCAGGACACATTGCCGGATACACAGCTGGGGATCAGCTGACGTTACTGAAGCCCATGAACACGGCAGCAAGTGTTGACTGTGCAGACGGCGCTTCCGGGCAGCAACGGGTGGTGTTGGAGCCCAGGGACAGCAGGAGGAGCAGAGTGTAGGCCGAAGCCTGCACTGGAGGCAATTTATTATCTGTTGTTGTGTCAGCGTGGCAGTCGCAGGACACATTTTTGTATACACAGCTGGGGATCAGCTGACGTTACTGAAATCCAAGAACACAGCAGCAAGTGTTAACTGTGCAGATGGCACTTCCGGGCAGCAACTGGCAGTGTTGGAGCCCAGGGACAGCAGGAGGAGCAGAGTGTAGGCTGAAAACTGCACTGGAGGCAGTTTATTATCTGTTGCTGTGTCAGCATGGTGGTCGCAGGACACATTGCCAGATACACAGCTGGGGATCAGCTGACGTTACCGAAACCCAAGAACACGGCAGCAAGTGTTGAATGTGCAGACGGCACTTTCGGGCAGCAACTGGCGATGTTGGAGCCCAGGGACAGCAGGAGGAGCAGAGTGTAGGCCGAAGCCTGCACTGGAGGCAGTTTATTACCTGTTGTTGTGTCAGCGTGGCGGTCGCAGGACACATTGCCGGATGCACAGCTGGGGATCAGCTGACGTTACTGAAACCCAAGAACACAGCAGCAAGTGTTGACTGTGCAGACGGCACTTCCGGGCAGCAACTGGTGGTGTTGGAGCCCAGGGACAGCAGGAGGAGCAGAGTGTAGGCCAAAGCCTGCACTGGAGGCAGTTTATTATCTGTTGTTGTGTCAGCGTGACGGTCACAGGACACATTGCCGGATACACAGCAGGGGAGTAGCTGGCGTTACTGAACCCCACTGACACGTGAGCAAGTGTTTTTCTCTGTGCAGCCAGCACTTCTGGGCACCAACTGGCGGTGTTTGTGCCCAGGGAATCCAGGAGAAACATAGTGTAGGCCGAGGCCTGCACTGGAGGCAGTTTAATGTCTGTTGTTGTGCCAGCATGGTGGTCGCAGGACACTTTGCCGGATACACAGCAGAGGAGCAGCTGGCATTACTGAACCCCACTGACACGTGAGCGAGTGTTTTTCTCTGTGCAGCCAGCACTTCTGGGCAACAAATGGCGGTGTTGAAGCCCAGGGAAAGCAGGAGGAGCAGACTTTAGTTATTACGGCACACACTGCAGGGGAGAAGCTGACATTACTGAACCCCAATAACAGAGAAGCGACTGTTGACTTTGCAGACAGCGCTTCCGGGCAAAAACTGGTGGTGTTGAAGCCCAGGGAAAGCAGGAGGAGCAGACTTTAGTTATTTCCGCACACACAGCAGGGGAACAGCTGACATTACTGAAACCCAATAGCACTGGGTCATGTGTTGACTGTGCAGACGGCACTTATGAGCAGCAACTGGTGGTGTTGGAGCCCAGGGATTACAGTTCAGGTCGTAGAAACATGAACACAACAGGAGACCTGTATACTCTTGCAAACCAATTATTTAATCTGGAAGAGGAGTGGCAAATTCCCACGAGATCCAGGCCTTGTTCATTTTCAGAAAAGTAAGTCGGTCAATGTGATCGGAGGATAGTCGCATGCGACGGTCTATTAGTACACCACCTGCGGCACTAAAGATGCGTTCCGATAATACACTAACAGCAGGGCAAGCCAGCACCTCCAATGCATACTGGCTAAGCTTTGGCCATGTATCCAGCTGAGAGACCCAAAACTTGAAGGGGGAAGAGCTGTCTGGGAGTACACTGAGAGGGCAAGCCATGTAGTCTGTCACCATCTGATGGAAACGTTGCTTCCTGCTGACTGGAGCCATCTGTGATGGTGCAGACATTTGTGGCGGGCACACAAAACTTTGCCACTGTTGGGCCATACTGGTCTTGCCTTGTGCTGGGGCACTGCTTCTGCTCCCTCTTTGTGCAGAACTTCCTCTACTGCCTCGACGCACAGAGCTGCATTGTAAAGCACTAGCAGCACTGCTCTCGCTTGGACTGAAGAAGATGATGGACTGCACCAGTGTGTCTTGGTACTCTCGTATTTTACGATCCCGGTTCAACGGTGTTATGAGGCTTTGAAAGTTGTCCCGGTAGCGAGGATCTAGGAGGGTGTACACCCAATAATCAGCCGTGTTGAGAATGTGGGCGAAGCGGCGGTCATTTCTCAGGCACCGCAGCATGAAATCAACCATGTTCTGCAGACTGTCAACTGGCCAAGAAACGCTGTCCCCTGCTTGAGGCATGACCTCTGCCTGCTCAGCATCACCGCACTCTCGCTCTACACACTGACTACTAGAGAATTGTGTAACTCCCTCCTCTGGAGAGATGTCTTCCTCCTCAAAAGACTCCTCCTCATCCTCCTCACAAAGTGTCCCCAGCCTAGGCCTTTGTGAGGAACGACGTCGCGCAGACTGTCCAGAAGCAGATGGCATTTGTGACTCCTCATCCTCCACCTCTTCCACAACATCATCCCTTAGCACTTGCAGTGTTCTTTCAAGCAGGCAGATAAAGGGGACAGTCATGCTGACTAGTGCATCATCTGCACTCGCCATCCATGTGGAATCATCAAAGGCATGCAAAACCTGGCAGATGTCCTTCATAGTGGCCCACTCAGTGGTTGTGAAGTCTGAACGGCGCGCAGTGCGACTTCTTTGCACCTGATGCAGCTGGTACTCCATTACTGCTGGCTGCTGCTCACACAAGCGCTCCAACATATGTAATGTTGAATTCCACCTGGTGGGTAGGTCACATATGATGCGATGTTCCGGAAGGTGGAATCGGCGCTGCAGAGCTGCAATGCGCGATCTTGCCATGCTGGAACACCGCAAGTGAGCACACTCTAGGTGGACCTAGCGCAGCAGTGCATCAAGATCCGGATAGTCCCTCAAAAAACTCTGTACGACCAAGTTGAGCACATGTGCCAGACATGGGATGTGAGTGAGGTTGTCTAGGGCCAGAGCTGCCACCAGATTTCGGCCATTGTCACACACTGCCATGCCTGGCTAGAGATTCGCTGGCACAAGCCACACGTTGCTCTCCTGCTTGATGGAATTCCAGAGCTCCTGCGCTGTGTGGCTTTGATTCCCCAAAGAAATTAATTTCAGTATGGCCTTTTGACGTTTGGCCATGGCTGTGCTCATATCGGTCATAACAGGTAAGCGTTCACGGGTCAGGGTGGAGGTAGACCATGATGACTCCTGCAGCGATTATTCTGAGGAACTGGAGTATGAGGAGGAGGCAATGTGTACATAGTGGATTCCTGCAATCCTTGGAGTTGGCAGAACACGTACAGCGCCACTCGCAAGATCCACAACATTGACCCAATGGGCAGTGAGGGTAAGGTATTGTCCCTGTCCATGGTGACTGGTCCACGCATCGGTGGTGAGGTGGACCTTGCTACTGACAGCGTTTAGTAGCATATGTTTAATGTTTCCCTCCACATGCTTTTGCAGGGCAAGGACAGCTTGCCTGCTGAAATAAAAGCGTCTGGGCACGTTGTATTGTGGGACTGCCAATGCCATCAAGTTACAAAAGGTGTCAGTCTCCACCAGCCTGAATGACAGCATTTCAACGGACAGTAGTTTTGCAATGCCAGCATTCAGAGCCTGGGCTCGGGGGTGGTTTGCTGAGAATGGCCGCCTTTTCTCCCATGCCTGTGCTACCGATGGCTGTAGAGTGGACTGGGAGTGTGAAGATGACTGGGAACGTGGTGCTGTGGGTGGAATTACACTGGGTCTCTGGACAACAGTGCCAGAGGTTCTTCCATGGCGATCCTGTGAGGAAGCCGAATCAGCTGTGTGTGAGCTGGAGGAAGAGGCTGCAACACGAGCTGAAGAGGTGGTAGGTGCCACTGTAGGTTGGCCTAGGTCTACAGTGTGTTTTTGTAACTCCACCACGTGCTTGGTCCGCACATGTTTCCACATATTTGTGGTATTGAGGTTGCTGACACTTTTCCCTCGTTTGACTTTCTGATGACACAGCTTGCATTTGACAAATCAAATGCCATCTGCAACTGTGTCAAAAAAGGACTAGGCACTGCAAGTCTTGGGAGCGCCCATTTTGGCTTTTGGAAGAGCCATGCTCCTAATGGGTGCCGAAGTGGAGGCTAATTAAATAGCGCCCCTAGAGTCCGATTTTCTCTGGGGTCTCGGCTGCCGGGGGTAGCCGAGACCCCTGAGAACATGATTCGGGTCGGTTTTTACCGACCCCGCTTTTGCGATCGACGGTAATAAACCGTTTACTGGCGATGGCAAAAAAAATCAAAAACGCGATTTCCCTTTTAATTTCTCTGTCCTCCGATGTGATCGCACATCAGAGGACAGAGAAATGGGGTCCCCGTTAGCCCCCCGATACTCACCTGTCTCCCCCGGTGCTTCTCGTGGCTCCCGATGGGCGCCGCCATCTTTTTCCAGCAAAAAAATGGCGGGCGCATGCGCAGTGCGCCCGCTGGCCGGCACCTGTAGGATCTTTGGGGTCTCAGCTGCTGGGCGTAGCCGAGACCCCAAAGAACATGATCGGGGTCGGTTTTACCGACCCCTGTTTTGCGATCGCCGGTAATTAACTGTTTACCGGCGGTCGCAAAAAAAAAGCGATGTGTAATTCTCTGTCCTCTGATGTGATCGCACATCAGAGGACAGAGAAATAGGGGGATTCGGGGACCCTATTATACTCACCATTGTCCCTGGGTCCTCCTGCGTCCTCTCCTGCCCGCCGGCGTCTTCTTTCGGAAACAAAATGGCGGGCGCATGCGCAGTGCACCCGCCATCTGTCGCCATCTGCCGGCCGGCAGGAAAAAGCAGTTGGGGCTAAAATTAGGGTTAGGGTTGGGGCTAAATTTTGGGTTAGGGTTAGGGTTGGGGCTAAATTTAGGGTTAGGGTTGGGGCTAAATTTAGGGTTAGGGTTAGGGTTGGGGTTAAATTTAGGGATAGGATTAGGGTTGGGGCTAAATTTAGGGTTAGGGTTGTGGCTGAATATAAGGTTAGGGTTGGGGCTAAATTTAGGGTTAGGCTTCTTTCACACTTGCGTCGGTACGGAGCCGTCGCAATGCATCGGCCCGACATACCGATGCACGTTGTAAAAATTGTGCACAACGCGGGCAGCGGATGCAGTTTTTCAACCCATCCGCTGCCCAATCTATGTTTTGGGGAGGAGGGGGTGGAGTTACAACCACGCATGCGCGGTTGGAAATGGCGGATGCGACGTACAAAAAAAGTTACATTGAATGTTTTTTGTGCCGACGGTCCGCCAAAACACAACTGATCCAGTGCACGATGGACGCGACGTGTGGCCATCTGTCGCGATCCGTCGGCAATACAAGTCTATGGGCAAAAAATGCATCCTGCGGGCACATTTGCAGGATCCGTTTTTTGTCCAAAACGACGGATTGCGACGGATGCCAAACGACGCAAGTGTGAAAGTAGCCTTAGGGCTAGGGTTAAGGTTGGGGCTAAAGTTAGGGCTAGGGTTAGGGTTGGAGCTAAAGTTAGGGCTAGGGTTAGGGTTGGGGCTAAATTTAGGGTTAGGGTTAGGGTTGGGGCTAAAGTTAGGGCTAGGGTTGCAGCTAAAGTTAGGGTTAGAGTTGGGATTAGGGTTAGGGTTTAGATTAGGGTTGGTATTAGGGTTATGGTTGGCATTAGGGTTACGCTTGGGATTAGGGTTAGGTTTGGGATTAGGGTTAAGGTTAGGGTTGGGATTAGGGGTGTATTGGGATTAGGGTTAGGTTTGAGGTTAGGGTTGAGATTAGGATTAGGGGTCTGTTGGATTTAGGGTTTTGATTAGGGTTATGGTTAGGGTTGACATTAGGGTTCTTTTGGGGTTAGGGTTGTGATTATCGTTAGGGTTGTGATTAGGATTATGGATCGGGTTGGGTTAGGGTTAGGGGTGTGCTGGGGTTAGGGTTGGAGTTAGAATTGGGGGGTTTCCACTGTTTAGGTACATCAGGGGGTCTCCAAACACGACAGCCAATTTTGTGCTCAAAAAGTCATATGGTGCTCCCTCCCTTCTGAGCTCTGCGGTGCGCCCAAACAGTGGGTTACCCCCACATATGGGGCATCAGCGTACTCGGGATAAATTGGACAACAAGTTTTAAGGTCCAATTTCTCCTGTTACCCTTGTGAAAATAAAAACTTGGGGGCTACAAAATCTTTTTTGTGGAAGAAAAAATATTTTTTATTTTCACGACTCTGCATTATAAACTTCTGTGAAGCACTTGGGCATTCAAAGTTCTCACCACACATCTATATAAGTTCCTTGGGGGGTCTAGTTTCAAAAATGGGGTCACGTTTGGGGGGTTACTACTGTTTAGGTACATCAGGGGCTCTGCAATCGCAACATAATGCCCACAGACCATTCTATCAAAGTCTGCATTCCAAAATGGTGCTCCTTCCCTTCCGAGCTCTGCCGTGCACCCAAACAGTGGTTTACCCCCACATATGGGGCATCAGCATACTCGGGATAAATTGGACAACAACTTTTGCGGTCCAATTTCTCTTGTTACCCTTGTGAAAATAAAAACTTGGGGGCTACAATATCTTTTTTGTGGAAAAAAAATATTTTTTATTTTCACGACTCTGCATTATAAACTTCTGTGAAGCACTTGGGCAATCAAAGTTCTCATCACACATCTAGATAAGTTCCATGGGGGGTCTAGTTTCCAAAATGGGGTCACTTGTGGGGGGTTTCTACTGTTTAGGCACATCAGGGTCTCTCCAAACGCGACATGGCGTCCGATCTCAATTCCAGCCAATTCTACATTGAAAAAGTAAAACGGCACTCCTTCTCTTCCAAGCTCTGCGGTGCGCCCAAACAGTGGTTTACCCCCACATATGGGGTATTGACATACTTAGGAGAAATTGCACAACAACTTTTATGGTCTAATTTCTCCTGTTACCTTGTGAAAATAAAAATTTGGGGGCAAAAAGATCATTTTTGTAGAAAAAATGCGATTTTTTATTTTCACGGCTCTACGTTATAAACTTCTGTGAAGCACCCGGGGGTTTAAAGTGCTCACCACACATCTAGATAAGTTCCTTAGGGTCTAGTTTCCAAAATGGTGTCAATTGTGGGGAGTTTCCACTGTTTAGGCACATCAGGGGCTCACTAAACGTGACATGGCATCCAATCTCAATTCCAGCCAATTCTGCATTGAAAAAGTCAAACGGCACTCCTTCAATTCCAAGCTCTGCGGTGCGCCCAAAAAGTTTACCCCCACATATGGGGTATCAGCGTGTTCAGGAGAAATTGCATAAAAAAATTTATGGTTACATTTCTGTTTTTAGACATGTGAAAATAAAAAAAATGGTTCTGAATTAAGATGTTTGCAAAAAAAAGTTAAATGTTCATTTTTTCCTTCCACATTGTTTCAGTTCCTGTGAAGCACGTAAAGGGTTAATAAACTTCTTGAATATGGTTTTGAGCACCTTGAGGGGTGCAGTTTTTAGAATGGTGTCACACTTGGTTATTTTCTATCATATAGACCCCTCAAAATGACTTCAAATGTGATGTGGTCCCTAAAAAAAAATGGTGTTGTAGAAATGAGAAATTGCTGGTCAACTTTTAACCCTTATAACTCCATAACAAAAAAATGTTGTTTCCAAAATTGTGCTGATGTAAAGTAGACATGTGGGAAATGTTATTTATTAACTATTTTTCATGACATATCTCTCTGATTTAGGGGCAGAAAAATACAAAGTTTGAAAATTGCAAAATGTTAAAAATTTTCGCCATATTTCCATTTCTTTCATAAATAATCGCAAGTAATATCGAAGTATAATATGTCACAAAAAAAACAATCTCAGAATCAGCGGGATCCGTTAAAGCGTTCCAGAGTTATAACCTCATAAAGTGACAGTGGTCAGAATTGTAAAAATTGGCTCGGTCATTAAGTACCAAATTGGCTCTGTCACTAAGGGGTTAAGAATCAGTGCGCTCGTATTAGTAATGCTCTAGATCCCGACTTTTTGCCCTCTATTAGTCATATTCTATTAGCATATTTTCACGGGATGTCTGCTGTACCCAATTCTTAGCTATACGACACTTCAGCAACTCATTTAGATACTCTGTCTCAAAAATACACTGTCACTGGATAATAGTCTCTAATTAAAGGGGATATCAGGGACTTTGCAAAAAAAAGAAAAATGTTAAGCACTAACATGCCTGTTGTGCCCGTTGCCATTCTTCACCGGCACAGGGCGGTCACAGACTGTCCCTGCCGGTGATTCAGTTGCCTCTGCTGACGTCACGTTGACAGAGCTGAAGCTTATTTTCCACCCTGCTCTATTGATGGCGAGTGACTGCCAATGTCATATTGATTGTCAGTTGGCTCCCTCAGATAGTCACTGAGGAACTGGCTGCCAATCAGAATGATGTTGACAATCCTGCCCTGTCAACAAAATGGAGTGGAAAAGAAGCCGCCGTTCCCTCGATGTGACGTCAGCAGAGGCAGCTAAATCGCCGACAGGAATAGTCTGTGACCGCTCTATGCAACAGGCAGGCAGTTAGCAACTACCTGCTTGTTAGTGCTTAGGCACATATTATTTTTTTACAAAGTCTTGGATATCCCCTTTAAGTTTAATGCTGTGTGGCCGGAGCCTATTTCCAGAATATAATTGTGCTCAATTAGCTCTGTCCCTAAATACTTTGCTCCACACTAATTATAATGTGAACAATAGATTAATTAATTTGTAAGAATAAATTCCCCATGTATTGATTAACAGGTACAACAATACTCTAATTGAGTAATACCACGATACTGAGCTAAGAGCACATTGCGAAAAATGACATCACCTCCATAGTGAGACTAAGTAACAGCAATCCCACTGTAAATGAACATCACCTGTACATGAGCACATATTACTGCTCCATAGTGACTATGTAAATCAGTTATAGAGCATGGACATGAAGCACAGACTACTGGGACTTGTGGTGGCATATACTTAACAGTGAGGGTGTAATTATATATTTTTGTTCAGGTGTAGATAAAATCAGAGCCTTACCCACAATGTATGACTACATCCTAGTGGTACGTATGACTACATCCTAGTGATAAGTATGACTACATCCTAGTGGTACATATGACTACATCCTAGTGGTACATATGACTACATCATAGTGGTACGTATGACTACATCCTAGGGGTACGTATGACTACATCCTAGTGGTACGTATGACTACATCCTAGTGGAACGTATGACTACATCCTAGTGGTACATATGACTGCATCCTAGTGGTACATATGACTACATCCTAGTGGTACATATGACTACATCCTAGTGGTACATATGACTACATTCTAGTGGTACGTATGACTACATCCTAGTGGTACATATGACTACATCCTAGTGGAACGTATGACTACATCCTAGTGGTACATATGACTGCATCCTAGTGGTACATATGACTACATCCTAGTGGTACATATGACTACATCCTAGTGGTACGTATGACTACATCCTAGTGGTACATATGACTACATCCTAGTGGTACATATGACTACATCCTAGTGGTGTGTATGACTACATCCTAGTGGTACATATGACTACATCCTAGTGGTACGTATGACTACATCCTAGTGGTGCATATGACTACATCCTAGTGGTACATATGACTACATCCTAGTGGTGTGTATGACTACTGTTGTGAATTCTGTTGTCGGGCTCCCTCCTGTGGTCATGACTGGTACTTCGGCTGGTTCTGTCCATGGACTTTCTCTGGTGGCTGTGGGTGTTTCTGAGTTTCCTTCCACAGGTGACGAGGTTAATTCGTTAGCTGGCTGCTCTATTTAACTCCACTTAGATCTTTGCTCCATGCCACCTGTCAATGTTCCAGTATTGGTCTAGTTCACTCCTGGATCGTTCTTGTGAGCTGTCTTCCCAGCAGAAGCTAAGTGACTGCTTGTTTTTCTCTGGTTTGCTATTTTTCTGTCCAGCTTGCTATTTTGATTGTTGTCTTGCTTGATGGAAGCTCTGGGACGCAGAGGGAGCGCCTCCGCCCCGTGAGTCGGTGCGGAGGGTCTTTTTGCGCCCTCTGCGTGGTCTTTTGTAGGTTTTTGTGCTGACCGCAAAGCTACCTTTCCTATCCTCAGTCTGTTCATTAAGTCGGGCCTCACTTTGCTTAATCTATTTCATCTCTGTGTTTGTATTTTCATCTTTACTTACAGTCATTATATGTGGGGGGCTGCCTTTTCCTTTGGGGAATTTCTCTGAGGCAAGGTAGGCTTATTTTTCTATCTTTAGGGATAGCTAGTTCCTTAGGCTGTGCCGAGTTGCATAGGGAGCGTTAGGAGCAATCCACGGCTATTTCTAGTGTGGTTGATAGGATTAGGGATTGCGGTCAGCAGAGTTCCCACGTCCCAGAGCTCGTCCTATATTATCAGTAACTATCAGGTCATTCCGTGTGCTCTTAACCACCAGGTCCATTATTGTCCTGACCACCAGGTCATAAGAGTACAGGTGGCCCAAAGTACTAATGCATCTCAATAGAGGGATAAGAGAAGTTCTGAGACCATTTTTTTTTCTTTGCAGTGTGTTTTGTCTCTCTTTTCCCCTTTACATCTGGGTGGTTCAGAACACAGGTGTAGACATGGACATTCAAGGTCTGTCCTCTTTGATGGATAATCTCACTATAAGTGTACAAAACATTCAAGATTTTGTGGTTCAGAATCCGATGTCAGAGCCTAGGATTCCAATTCCTGATTTGTTTTTTGGTGATAGATCTAAGTTCTTGAATTTCAAAAATAATTGTAAATTATACATCAAAAGATAGGAGAGATACCTGCCTAGTTATGTGGCAATGCTCCAAATTAATATAAACATCCAAAAAAGCGAAAAAGAAGCAATATAGCCATAAAATAATGAAATTTTATTACAAATAAGTAAATAAATACAAAATATCAAAATTCATAAAAAATGTGACAGAAAAATATGCAAAAGAAATTATAACCACCATAAGGCAAAAAAATACCATATAGAAGAAAGTAGATGCAATAAATCTACAAAAATGCGGAAGTCAACGTACAGTATAGCATAATGTAAGACATAAGTGTAACGTACACTGCGCATGAAAAAAGTAACACACAGGCATGCTAAATATGTTTACCAAATGTTATCCTCATAGAGTATATAGAGCGTAATAAAAAAGTATAAAGATCCTCCAAAGTAAACCAAAATTGGATGTGTAAAATGCTGCAAACAAAACCCTATGTACTAGGAATATAATCCCAAATAGAGTAAGACCAGCCTAGTTGCAAATAATATTGTAGTAGTTAATTCTGCAACAAAAGTTATGCTTGCAACATAATGCATACGATGCCAGAACCATACTCATAGTGAGGCCAATATAGCGAAGGCGTGCATAGTTAAACAGAAACAAGAGGGGATCATGTAAAGGCAAAAGAACCTATCTCAATATAAACTCATATATATATAAAAGGTGCAAAATATATAGCAAATGCGAGGATAGCAGCCAAGAGATTTACCTAATGGTGGTGACAGCAACCCGACGCGCGTTTCGAGTTTAGCTTCGTCCGGGGAAAGATGTGTACTAAATATGCCTAGGCAGATGCTTATATAGTAAGGGTCTGATCAGGATTGGTCGCAGATACATGACGGCGCTTCCGTGAGCGCTCCTGCGTGCTGCCGCTGCTGATTGGCGTCACCTGACGCCTGACCACTCCCCCCCGCCCGATGCGTCAGGGCGGGGGGAGGGCCAGGCACCAGAAAAGAACGTGTCTCTACAGCGACCGCAAACACAGGGAGCCCTCGCAAGCGCATTTAAGGAGCTTCTTATAGGCAATAATAAAAAAAGCCTGGATAAGCTGGATACGGATATAGAGGAAACTCAGAAAAAATTGAATGAGAATTTAACTGCATCTGAAATGGATGGCTTTAACAAAGAAATTGACAATCAATTTTCTATCTGGGAAAAAGAAATAAAAGAAACTAAAGCAAAGAAATTTCAAAGGGACCTACAAGACTATAAAAGCGGTACGGTCTATAGATGGCAATCTGTTGCCTCTAAATCCTCTAATCTATCTCGCTCATCCTCCATGTCATCCTTGTCCTCAAAAGAAGGAGAAGAAGTGCATAATCGGATGTATAATTTGCGTAAAAACAACTATAGAAGGAGAAATGATACTCCAAGAAAATTCAGGAAGAACAATGGAGGGGCTCTGACCTCAAAATTGCAGGTGATTAACCTTTCCAACTGTGAGCTTACACAAGCACAGCAAGAAGTGCTTAGTTTAGGCTTATCTTTCTCACCTACTTCACCCTTCAATTCCTTTTTAGCTATAAAGGATCTTCAATTGTTCGCCCGTAAATTGGTCCTCAAAAAACTTCACTGGGGAGGACTGGACTGACGCGGATCTACAAGCCATAGCTATTCTGGAGGAGCTGGAGGGTGAACAACAGATCAATCATGAAGCTGATCCAGGTAATTTGAAATTTTTTCCTCCGATTCCTAAAAAGTTCCCCCCATTAAATCTTTACCCCGCTATAGAGATGTTCGTTAAATTAGTCACTAAAGAATTTGAAAAAATTGGTTCATCTACTAGCGGACATAACCTTTCAGGGGCACATAGGGCAGCTTTGAAGGAGCTCAAGAATCTTAAGGGGGTCCTAACTAAACCTGCAGATAAAGGAGGGAATGTTGTAGTATGGCCAACACATATGTACGAGAGAGAGGCCTTCAGGCAGCTGCGAGATGAGACCTGCTACAAAAAATTAACATACAATCCTACATCTAAATTTCAACTAGAATTGCAAAATATTCTGGATGAGGCATTTTACAATGGCCTGATCTCTAAGGATTTGCAGAGTCATCTCATCCCTCAATATCCAAGAATGGCCTGTATCTATTTCACTCCTAAAATCCACAAAAATCCTGATGTTCCACCTGGGCGGCCTATAGTCTCGGGCAATGGTAACTTGTGTGAGACTATCTCCAAATTTTTGGATTTCCACCTCAAGCCACTGGTATGTGATCTCCCATCCTATGCTAAAGACACTGGTGATGTCATAAGAAAAATCGAGGGGATACCATGGGATGAGGATATGTGGCTCGTCTCTATGGATGTTGAGTCGTTATACACCTCCATCCACCATCAAGATGGAATTCAGGCGGTTAGAACTTTCCTTACAATGACTGAGCAACTTTCCTTACAATGACTGAGCACGACCCTGATTTTGTCAATTTTCTCGTCCTGTTGACCTTTGCCCTGGAGCATAATTTTTTTATTTTTAAAGAGACCATCTATCTTCAAAAACAAGGCACCGCCATGGGTGCAGCTTTCGCGTCCTCGTACGCAAATTTCTTTTTAGGCATGTGGGAGAGGGGGCTGTTTCTCACCAAGCCGGTGGCATATATCGAGGGGGTCCTGTTCTGGACCCGCTATATAGATGACATCTTGTTCATCTGGCAGGGTCCAGAGCAGGACCTCCTGGAATTTGTTAATATCCTGAATAACAACAACTTAAACATTAGGCTAACTGCAAAATACAGCCAAACCACCATTGATTTTTTGGACATTCAAATTTCAGGTAAGGTGGGAAAAACTTTGGAAACAGATGTCTTTAGGAAGAAAACAGCCGTCAACAGCCTGCTCCATGCCGGATCATCCCATCCTAAACCCCTCATAGATAGTATCCCTACGGGGCAATTTTTGAGGGCTAGACGAATTTGCTCGAATGACGTGACATTTCAAGAACAAGCTAATGCACTTTCAACGAGATTTGAAGAACGAGGCTATTCAAAAAGAAGCATTAAAAAGGGCTATAAAAAAGCCAGAGATGCGAATCGTCTGGATTTATTACAACCCCATAAAAATGGAAAGAGCACTGCTGAATCAACGGTGCCGTTTATCTCCATGTATAATGGTAAATGGTTTGAAATGAGGGAAGCTTTGAGGAAATATTGGCCTATACTATTGACGGACCGCATGCTTGCCAAGCACTTGCCGCAGAATCCAGCCATTACATACCGTCGATCACCTAATCTAAAAGATCAGCTTGTCCATAGTTACTATCATGGACCGCAAATAGACAAAAGCTTCACCTCTAGAGGCCCGAAGTGGGGGTTTTATCCATGTGGAGAATGCATCGCCTGCCCTAATATGCAACGTGCAACTGAGTTCAAATCATGTGACGGTAAGAACACATTCACCATCACACAACACATTACATGTAACACGGCTGGGGTAGTATACATAGCAACTTATACTTGCCCCAAGGTATATGTGGGACTCACTTCTAGGCCACTTAAAAACAGGGCAAGAGAGCACTATCGAGACATCATGAATGCCTCCAAGGTGGATGATCTTTCACTCCTGAAGCCCATTCCTAGGCATTTTAGGAAATTCCACAATTGTGATGTTACGCTCCTTTCTATCACTGGCATTGATAAGGTTTATGTCGACACTCGGGGAGGTAACTGGAGGAAGACACTGGCGCAGTTAGAAGCCCAGTGGATTTTTAGAATGGGTTCCATTCAACCGTCAGGTCTTAATGAAGTTCTCAGTTTTGCCCCTTTTTTGTAATAACTTTCTGCATTTTTTTAGTGATTTTTTACGTTTCCTTGTTTCATATTTTTTAGGTATGTTTTTATTGCTTATTTAGTATTTATTTCTAACTTTTGTTTTTTTATCTCTCTAGCTAGTTGACTTACGTTATGAAGTGCAGGTCTATTCACGATTGCTTTATTCATCTCTATGAGGTCTGATGCCTTCATGAATACAGTCATCTCCGCCTTATTCTAATATGACTTGCCTTATGGGAACTGTTGAAGTTGGACTTACCGTATCCGGAGGAACGCATTCTTCACTTTAAGAATATTATCTTATGGACACTTTTATATGGACACTTTTTATATATATATGCTTGATAGGTCTTTCATATATATTCTTTGTAGTGGTATATATATTGCACTGACACTTTATGCACAATACCTTGCATATTATGTATGGTTGATATTATGTCTATATTCATGTGTGTTTTTTATTATTTTTGTCTATATCTATGTATGTTATATTTATATTTATGTTTATATTTTTGTATGATTTTTATTATTATTTTTTTGTATTTTTTTATTTATTTTTTTGCTTTTATTATTAGGCTTTACTTTCTCTTTTTGCACTTTTATTATGTCAAACACTTATTATGTGTTCCTTACGAAAGTATAGGCACGTAGTAGTATAAACTTAGAATTGCGTTTTTTGACACTTTATCCTTTCCGGTTTAAAACTACTCTCTTTGATTATATGGTTACTGTCCCTTTTGGCGGAACTCTCTGCGGCCATTCATTGTCTACATAAATAATGTTTTACATTTTTATAGGCAGGTTTCGGGCTTTTTCTACTTTGGTAACAGCCTTCGGCTGTCTCTATATTTTACTCTATCTTTAGCGCGATGTGCGCCTGCGCAGGCTCCTCATCTCCGTGGAGATATACTCTAATTGGCATCTGTACCTTTCAATGCCCTCTATCTTTAGCGCAATGTGCGCCTGCGCAGGCTCCTCATTCCCATGGAGACACGTCCTAGTCGGCACCCGTACCTCTCTATGTTCTTAACGCAGTGTGCGCTTGCGTGGGCTCCCTGTGTTTGTGGTCGCTGTGGAGACGCGTTCTTTTCTGGTGCCTGGCCCTCCCCCCGCCCTGACGCGTCGGGCGGGGGGGAGTGGTCAGGCGTCAGGTGACGCCAATCAGCAGCGGCAGCACGCAGGAGCGTTCACGGAAGCGCCGTCATGTATCTGCGACCAATCCTGATCAGACCCTTACTATATAAGCATCTGCCTAGGCACATTTAGTACACATCTTTCCCCGGATGAAGCTAAACGCGAAACGCGCGTCGGGTTGCTGTCACCACCATTAGGTAAATCTCTTGGCTGCTATCCTCGCATTTGCTATATATTTTGCATCTTTTATATATATGAGTTTATATTGAGATAGGTTCTTTTACCTTTACATGATCCCCTCTTGTTTCTGTTTAACTATGCACGCCTTCGCTATATTGGCCTCACTATGAGTATGGTTCTGGCATCGTATGCATTATGTTGCAAGCATAACTTTTGTTGCAGAATTAACTACTACAATATTATTTGCAACTAGGCTGGTCTTACTCTGTTTGGGATTATATTCCTAGTACATAGGGTTTTGTCTGCAGCATTTTACACATCCAATTTTGGTTTACATTGGAGGATCTTTATACTTTTTTATTACGCTCTATATACTCTATGAGGATAACATTTGGTAAACATCTTTAGCATGCCTGTGTGTTACTTTTTTCATGCGTAGTGTACGTTACACTTATGTCTTACATTATGCTATACTGTGCGTTGACTTCCGCATTTTTGTAGATTTATTGCATCTACTTTCTTCTATATGGTATTTTTTTGCCTTATGGTGGTTATAATTTCTTTTGCATATTTTTCTGTCCCATTTTTTATGAATTTTGATATTTTGTATTTATTTATTTATTTATTAGTAATAAAATTTCATTATTTTATGGCTATATTGCTTCTTTTTCGCTTTTTTGGATGTTTATAATAATTGTAAATTGTTTCTTGCCTTGAAACCTCGCTCCTCAGGTGACCCTGTTCAACAAGTAAAGATCATTATTTCTTTGTTACGTGGTGACCCTCAAGACTGGGCATTTTCCCTTGCGCCAGGTGATCCGGCATTGCGTGATGTTGATGCGTTTTTCCTGGCGCTTGGATTGCTTTATGACGAACCTAATTCAGTGGATCAGGCAGAGAAAATCTTGCTGGCTCTGTGTCAGGGTCAGGATGAAGCGGAGATATATTGTCAGAAGTTTAGAAAGTGGTCTGTGCTCACTCAGTGGAATGAATGTGCCCTGGCAGCAATCTTCAGAAAGGGTCTCTCTGAAGCCCTTAAGGATGTCATGGTGGGATTTCCCATGCCTGCTGGTCTGAATGAGTCTATGTCTTTGGCCATTCAGATCGATCGACGCTTGTGTGAGCGTAAAGCTGTGCACCATTTGGCGGTACTATCTGAGCATGGGCCTGAGCCTATGCAATGTGATAGGACTTTGACCAGAGCTGAACGGCAAGAACACAGACGTCGGAATGGGCTATGTTTTTACTGTGGTGATTCCATTCATGCTATCTCCGATTGTCCTAAGCGCACTAAGCGGTTCGCTAGGTCTGACACCATTGATACGGTACAGTCTACATTTCTATTGTCCGTTACTCTGATTTGTTCTTTGTCATCCTATTCTGTTATGGCATTTGTGGATTCAGGCGCTGCCCTGAATTTGATGGACTTGGAGTATGGTAGGCGCTGTGGTTTTTTCTTGGAGCCCTTGCAGTATCCTATTCCATTGAGAGGAATTGATGCTGCGCCTTTGGCCAAGAATAAGCATCAGCACTGGACCCAATTGACCATGTGCATGGCTCCTGCACATCAGGAGGATATCCGCTTTCTGGTGTTGCATAATCTGCATGATGTGGTCGTTTTGGGGTTGCCATGGCTACAGGTTCATAATCCAGTATTGGACTGGAAATCTATGTATGTGTCCAGCTGGGGTTGCCAGGGGGTACATGGTGATGTTCCATTTTTGTCTATTTCGTCTTCCACTCCTTCTGAAGTTCCAGAGTTTTTGTCGGATTATCGGGATGTATTTGATGAGCCCAAAGCCAGTGCCCTACCTCCTTATAGGGATTGCGATTGTGCAATTAATTTGATTCCTGGTAGTAAGTTTCCTAAGGGCCGATTGTTCAATTTATCTGTGCCAGAACACGCCGCTATGCGGAGTTATATAAAGGAATCCTTGGAGAAAGGCCATATTCGCCCGTCGTCATCACCGTTAGGAGCAGGGTTCTTTTTTGTGGTCAAGAAAGATGGTTCTTTGAGACCTTGTATTGATTACCGCCTTCTCAATAAAATTACAGTCAAATTTCAGTATCCTTTGCCGCTGCTGTCTGATTTGTTTGCTCGTATTAAAGGGGCTAGTTGGTTCACCAAGATAGATCTTCGAGGGGCGTATAATCTTGTGCGTATTAAACAAGGTCATGAATGGAAAATAGCATTTAATACGCCCGAGGGCCATTTTGAGTACCTGGTTATGCCATTCGGGCTTTCCAATGCTCCATCAGTATTTCAGTCCTTTATGCATGACATCTTCCGAGAGTACCTGGATAAATTCCTGATTGTGTATCTGGATGATATTTTGGTCTTTTCGGATGATTGGGAGTCTCATGTGAAGCAGGTCAGAATGGTGTTCCAGGTCCTTCGTGCGAATTCCTTGTTTGTGAAGGGGTCAAAGTGTCTCTTTGGAGTTCAGAAGGTTTCATTTTTGGGGTTCATTTTTTCCCCTTCTACTATCGAGATGGACCCTGTTAAAGTCCAAGCCATTTACGATTGGACTCAGCCGACATCTGTGAAGAGCCTGCAAAAGTTCCTGGGCTTTGCTAATTTTTATCGGCGCTTCATCGCTAATTTTTCTAGTGTTGCTAAACCGTTGACTGATTTGACCAAGAAGGGTGCTGATGTGGTCAATTGGTCTTCTGCATCTGTAGAGGCTTTTCTGGAGTTGAAGCGTCGTTTTTCTTCTGCCCCTGTGTTGTGCCAGCCAGATGTTTCGCTCCCGTTTCAGGTTGAGGTTGAGGCTGTTTTGTCGCAAAGAAGTTCTGATGGCTCGGTGATGAAGCCATGTGCTTTCTTTTCTAGAAAGTTTTCGACTGCTGAGCGCAATTATGATGTTGGTAATCGAGAGTTGTTGGCCATGAAGTGGGTATTCGAGGAGTGGCGTCATTGGCTTGAAGGAGCCAAGCATCGCGTGGTGGTCTTGACAGATCACAAGAATTTGACTTATCTTGAGTCTGCCAAACGGTTGAATCCGAGACAGGCTCGATGGTCGTTATTTTTCTCCCGTTTTGATTTTGTGGTTTCGTACCTTCCGGGATCTAAGAATGTGAAGGCTGATGCCCTGTCAAGGAGTTTTGTGCCTGACTCTCCGGGTGTTCCTGAGCCGGCGGGTATTCTCAAAGAGGGGGTAATTTTGTCTGCCATCTCCCCTGATTTGCGGCGGGTGCTGCAAAAATTTCAGGCTGATAGACCTGACCGTTGCCCAGCAGAGAAACTGTTTGTCCCTGATAGATGGACTAGTAGAGTTATCTCTGAGATTCATTGTTCAGTGTTGGCTGGGCATCCTGGAATCTTTGGTACCAGAGATTTGGTGGCTAGATCCTTTTGGTGGCCGTCTTTGTCACGGGATGTGCGTTCTTTTGTGCAGTCCTGTGGGACTTGTGCTCGGGCTAAGCCCTGCTGTTCTCGTGCCAGTGGGTTGCTTTTGCCCTTGCCGGTCCCGAAGAGGCCCTGGACGCATATTTCTATGGATTTTATTTCGGATCTCCCCGTCCCTCAAAAGATGTCGGTCATCTGGGTGGTTTGTGATCGCTTTTCTAAGATGGTCCATTTGGTACCTTTGTCTAAATTGCCTTCCTCCTCTGATTTGGTGCCATTATTTTTCCAACATGTGGTTCGTTTACATGGTATCCCGGAGAACATCGTTTCTGACAGAGGTTCCCAGTTTGTTTCGAGGTTTTGGCGATCTTTTTGTGCTAGGATGGGCATTGATTTGTCTTTTTCCTCGGCTTTCCATCCTCAGACAAATGGCCAAACCGAACGAGCTAATCAGACTTTGGAAACATATCTGAGATGCTTTGTTTCTGCTGATCAGGATGATTGGGTGTCCTTTTTGCCGTTGGCTGAGTTTGCCCTTAATAATCGGGCCAGCTTGGCTACTTAGGTTTCGCCGTTTTTCTGCAATTCTTGTTTCCATCCTCGTTTCTCTTCAGGGCAGGTTGAGTCTTCAGACTGTCCTGGTGTAGATACTGTGGTGGATAGGTTGCAGCAGATTTGGACTCATGTGGTGGACAATTTGACATTGTCCCAGGAGAAGGCTCAACGTTTCGCTAACCGCCGGCGTTGTGTGGGTCCCCGACTTCGTGTTGGGGATTTGGTTTGGTTGTCGTCTCGTTATGTTCCTATGAAGGTTTCCTCTCCTAAGTTTAAGCCTCGTTTCATTGGTCCGTATAAGATTTCTGAGGTTATCAATCCTGTGTCATTTCGTTTGGCCCTTCCTGCTTCTTTTGCTATCCATTATGTGTTCCATAGGTCGTTGTTGCGGAGATACGTGGCGCCTGTGGTTCCATCCATTGATCCTCCTGCCCGGTGTTGGTTGAGGGGGAGTTGGAGTTTGTGGTGGAGAAGATTTTGGATTCTCGTATTTCGAGACGGAAACTCCAGTACCTGGTCAAGTGGAAGGGTTATGGTCAGGAAGATAATTCCTGGGTTTTTGCCTCTGATGTTCATGCTGCCGATCTGGCTCGTGCCTTTCATTTGGCTCGTCCTGGTCGGCCTGGGGGCTCTGGTGAGGGTTCGGTGACCCCTCCTCAAGGGGGGGTACTGTTGTGAATTCTGTTGTTGGGCTCCCTCCTGTGGTCATGAATGGTATTTCGGCTGGTTCTGTCCATGGACTTTCTCTGGTGGCTGTGGGTGTTTCTGAGTTTCCTTCCACAGGTGACGAGGTTAATTCGTTAGCTGGCTGCTCTATTTAACTCCACTTAGATCTTTGCTCCATGCCACCTGTCAATGTTCCAGTATTGGTCTAGTTCACTCCTGGATCGTTCTTGTGACCTGTCTTCCCAGCAGAAGCTAAGTGACTGCTTGTTTTTCTCTGGTTTGCTATTTTTCTGTCCAGCTTGCTATTTTGATTGTTGTCTTGCTTGCTGGAAGCTCTGGGACGCAGAGGGAGCGCCTCCGCCCCGTGAGTCGGTGCGGAGGGTCTTTTTGCGCCCTCTGCGTGATCTTTTGTAGGTTTTTGTGCTGACCGCAAAGCTACCTTTCCTATCCTCAGTCTGTTCAGTAAGTCGGGCCTCACTTTGCTTAATCTATTTCATCTCTGTGTTTGTATTTTCATCTTTACTCACAATCATTATATGTGGGGGGCTGCCTTTTCCTTTGGGGAATTTCTCTGAGGCAAGGTAGGCTTATTTTTCTATCTTTAGGGCTAGCTAGTTCCTTAGGCTGTGCCGAGTTGCATAGGGAGCGTTAGAAGCAATCCACGGCTATTTCTAGTGTGGTTGATAGGATTAGGGATTGCGGTCAGCAGAGTTCCCACGTCCCAGAGCTCGTCCTATATTATCAGAAACTATCAGGTCATTCCGTGTGCTCTTAACCACCAGGTCCATTATTGTCCTGACCACCAGGTCATAACAGACTACATCCTAGTGGTACGTATGACTACATACTAGTGGTACATATGACTACATCCTAGTGGTGTGTATGACTACATCCTATTGGTATGTATGACTACATCCTAGGGGTACGTATGACTACATCCTAGTGCTATGTATGGCTACATCCTAGTTGTACATATGACTACATCCTAGTGGTATGTATGACTACATCCTAGTGGTACATATGACTGCATCCTATTGGTATGTATGACTACATCCTAGTGGTACATATGACTGCATCCTAGTGGTACATATGACTACATCCTATTGATATGTATGACTACATCCTAGTGGTACGTATGACTGCATCCTATTGGTATATATGACTACATTATAGTGGTACATATGACTGCATCCTATTGGTATGTATGACTACATCCTAGTGGTACATATGACTGCATCCTATTGGTATGTGTGACTACATCCTAGTGGTACATATGACTACATCCTAGTGGTACATATGACTACATCCTAGTGGTACATATGACTGCATCCTAGTGGTACATATGACTACATCCTCATGGTACGTATGACTACATCCTAGTGGTATGTATGACTACATCCTATTGGTATGTATGACTGCATCCTATTGGTATGTATGACTACATCCTAGGGGTATGTATGACTACATCCTAGTGGTACATATGACTGCATCCTATTGGTATGTATGACTACATCCTAGTGGTACATATGACTGCATCCTAGTGGTACGTATGACTACATCCTAATGGTACATATGACTGCATCCTAGTGGTATATATGACTACATCCTAGTGGTACGTATGACTACATCCTAGTGGTACATATGACTACATCCTAGTGGTACATATGACTGCATCCTAGTGGTATATATGACTACATCCTAGTGGTACGTATGACTACATCCTATTGTTATATATGACTACATCCTAGGGGTATGTATGACTACATCCTAGTGGTACATATGACTGCATCCTATTGGTATGTATGACTACATCCTAGTGGTACATATGACTGCATCCTAGTGGTACATATGACTACATCCTATTGATATGTATGACTACATCCCAGTGGTACGTATGACTGCATCCTAGTGGTACATGTGACTACATCCTAGGGGTACGTATGACTACATCCTAGTGCTATGTATGACCACATCCTAGTGGTACATATGACTACATCCTAGTGGTACATATGACTACATCCTAGTGGTACATATGACTACATCCGAGTGGTACATATGACTACATCCTAGTGGTACGTGCAAGATATCTTTTAAATGCAGCCAAACAATTTTTTGTGGCATTATTAAAATTCTACAAAAGATACCAGGCGTCTTCCATCTGTCTTTTTTTGGTAGATTTCTTTATTTAGCTTGTGTCATCTTCCAATCAGAAAACACCCGAAGAATGGTAAGATTATTTCTTTTCACAGCTTCACTTCTTTTGTGGCTGGAAGCAGTTATTAGACTATTAAAAGACTGAACATCTGCATAGGAAGTCATTTTGTCATAAAAATACATATATTAATATTTAGAGTGCTTTTAAAGGGAACCTATCATGACAAAGCATTTTTTTAACTCTCAGATATGGGGGTAATCTGCATATGAACAGCGTCGATGCTGCACAGTTGCCGCACTGAAAGCCCGGCTGCCGAGAGGAAATTAACTTTGTTCTTCTAGACAGCCTTGGAATTTCAGTCTTAGAGGCGTGGCCAGAGTTGCTTCCCTTACCGTTCGGCGGCTGTAACCACACCACCAGCACTGACTGACAGCCAGCTTCGGGTGTAGTAACAGCCGTTACTCACTATTCCCTGAGCAATGCCGAAAGTCGCACTGGCCGAGCATCTATGACTAAAAACCCGAGGCTGCTGGGAGGAATAAAGTTCATATTAGTGCGGAGACTGCACGGCTTCAAAGTGCTATTAACCTGCAGATTAATCCCATATCTGAAGGTTAATAGCATTTTTTGACATGACAGGTTCTCTTTAAGGTGCTTTTTCACGTAGGTTTCAGGGCGGACCTGCCTGATAAAGACATAGTGGGTACCTACCCATAGGGGCCAGGAAAAGCTTTTTCTTATAGAGGTTTCTGCAAACCCTTAAAGAGTTACAATTGTTTTAATTTCTATTTCATAAATCAATACTACCATTATAATAAGCATCTTTGTAATAAATCTTATTAGAGGAATCTGTTTATTTCTTCTCCTGGACTGATCATTCAGTCTCTTTTACGTTAATTGGTATAATTTGTTAAATCGGCATTCAGTGAAGAAAGATTATTTACATTACTGAGATAGGAGATGACAGTAGGGCACTAGTACTAGTACCAGTAGGGCAATAGTTCTTTTAAAATTCAAGGAAGAGGTAGCTAAGGAGGGAGGAGCTAGAGGCAGACAGACATTCTGCTGCAAGTTCACCTGAAAGAACAGTTTTTTCTATAGAACTTTATGAGCACCAACTGCCGTCTTCTAACTCACTAATGGCAAAGTCTGTGTTCATAGAAAACAGAATTGAGAATTTTGAGAATGAATGATCAATCCAGGAGGAGAAAGGAGCAGATTTCTCTAATAAGATATATTACAAAGTTTCTTACTAACTAAAAACATATGTAAAAGTAAATTTTTTTTAGTCTTTAACCCCTTAATGATGAACGCTTACATGGAAGACGCTAGTCAGAAGCAAGTGAATAGCGCGAGCTTGGACCATTCCTGGCAGATGATGCACACCCAGTCGTCATCTGACTTTAACATCAAACCGTGTAGGTAAGCGCCATCTGCGGCTGTTAACCTGTTAAAGTCCACTGTCAATCCGACAAAATCATTTACAGTGTATTGCTTAGGGGCTTGGCGGATGGGTTGACATGACAGCCGGGGCTCTGTTGAAGATGGCGACACATGCAAAAATATTTTTAAATTAATTTCTGAATTTTTCCATTACTTAAATAAAAAAAAGAAAGTTTGCCATTGCCATAATCGAAGTGAATTGCAGTATCACACTGCCAAGTTATTTTTTACTGCATATTGAAAGCAACAAAAACAAAACCTAAAAACAATGTCAAAATAATATATATATATATATATATATATATATATATATATATATATATATTTTTTTTTTAAATTTCACCACACTTCTAATTTTGTTTCTTGTTTTTGAGGGCATTGCATGGGAAAATGGATGGTGTTATTCAAAAGTGCAACCTGCTCTGCAAAATACAAGCCCTCACATATATACTGTGTGGAAAATAAAAAAGTTACGGCTTTTGAAAGAAAGGGAATAAATAGCAAAAGAGCAAAAAAGAAAAATTGCCCAGTACTTAGGATGGCAATTATCAATTTATTGGTATACATTTTTAAACTGTTTTTAATTATTTTAGCTTTACAGAATACAGTTTTAAATAGTATGCACTTACCGTACTTGAAATATAGTTATTATTATTGTAATTCTATTATTTGTTTTTATTACATTATATTAAAGTTTTTAACACCCAGGATAACTTTTCATTTTGGCTATAATTTTTTCCTCCTTTTTTTCCTTATAGGTATAACTTTTTCTTATTTTTCTGTCCACATAGCCACAATGATTGATAGAGCTCGTTGATTTTAAGAAAAAGTAAAGTTGAACGGCACATACAAAAAAAAAAGATAAAATCTTCACACTTTATTCCATAAGTATCAAACAATTAAAATCCACAAGGTGGTGATAGAAAAGCACTCTGATGCCTTTCTGGTGCTGTGTACGTAGTCATAGAGTCTTTATCACTGATGGTGCATACAGCATCAGAAACTCGTCATTGTTTTTCTATCACCAACTTGTGGATTTTATCTATTTCTTTGGACTTTTCAACTTTACAGCACCGATTGCATACAAAGGATAGATTTGGTCATTTACTGCACGGTGAGCAATTTATTCACGCTTTTCTTTGTACCTCTTTTTTTGTTTGACATATAGTTTTGAATTACGTCTTTGATTACACCATATGATGAACTGAAAAACTGGAAAAAAAATCCAAGTCAGCTGAAAAAGTGAAAATGCTATTATGGCATAGTTTTTTGAGGTTTTATTTTCAAAGTGTTCATTGTGTGGCTGATCAATATTTCTACATTGATGCCAATTTATTTTCTTAACCTAAACCACATTCCAGAGGGTTTCAGCTTTCAAAAGAATAATTTATACAACCAATGGAAAAATATTTAGAATTGAGAGTCCTCAGTGGTTGATGGTGGTTATCAACCACTGAGGACTCTCAATTCTAAATATTTTTCTATCTACTGGCTAACACGGTTATATTTCTTTCCTGTACAACCAATGGATGAATTTATCGTCAGCTTTTATTTACATAACATGGATGAGCGACATAACTTCTGTCAGTGAGTGTATATAGCACAGCCATGTAGTATATAGGACAGCCACATAGTATATGGCAGCCACATAGTATATAGCAGCCACATAGTATATAGCACAACTCACGTAACACAGACAGCCACGTAGTATATAGCACAGCCACATAGTATATACAGCCACGTAGTATATAGCAGCCACGTAGTATATAGCACAGCCCACGCAGTATATAACACAGCCCACGTAATATATAGCACAGCCCACGCAGTATATAACACAGGCCACGTAGTATATAACACAGCCCACGCAGTATATAACACTGCCCATGTAGTATATAACACAGCCCACGTAGTATATAACACAGGCCATGGAGTATATAACACAGGCCACGCAGTATATCACAAGCCCATGCAGTATATAACACAGCCCATGTAGTATATAGCCGTGTGAGCACCATATCCCTGTTAAAAAAAAAAAAAAAAATAGTTATATACTCACCCTCCGATGTCCAACGAAGCTATCCCGATGCGCGCGATGCTCCCGCCAGCTTCCATTCTCAGTGATGCATTACGAAATTACCCAGATGACTTAGTGGTCTCATGAGACTGCTAAGTCATCTTAGTAATTTCGCAATGCATCACTGGGAACGGTAGCTGGCGGCAGCATCGCGCGCATCGGTGGACGTCGGAAGGTGAGAATAGCACATTTTTAAAAAATGATTTTTAACATTATATCTTTTTACTATTGATGCTGCATAGGCTAACTAACTGGAGGGGAGTAGGGAGGGGGCACTGACTTGAGGAGAGTAGGGAGGGGCCAATTCACGGCCGGACTAAGCCTGTCGCTGATTGGTCGCGGCCTGCCGGGGCCTCCCATCTTCATAGAATGATGTCCTCTTCTTGTCTTCACGCTGTGGCTCTGGCGCAGGTGAACTTTATCTGCCCTCTTGAGGGCAGACCAAAGTACTGCAGTGCGCGCGCGCCAGGCCTCTCTGACCTTTCTCGGCACCTGCACACTGCAGTACTTTGCTCTGCCCTCAACAGGACAGAAAAAGTACGCCTGCGCCAGAGCTGCAGCGTGAATGCAAGAAGAGGACGTCATCGTAAGAAGATGGCAGGCGCTGGAACGGACCGCGATGCCCATCGGACCGGACCGCAGCGGGACCGCCCCTGGGTGAGTATAATCTAACCTTTATTTCTCATCTTTCAGGTTACAGTGGGGGTTTATCTACAGCATTACAGAATGCTGTAGATAAGCCCCTGATGCAGGTGGGCTTAGCTCACCTTCGATTTTGGGGGTGACAGGTTCCCTTTAATTGAGCATCGCAAAAAAAGGAAAAAAGTCATTTTGAAAATGGCGCCTGCGCAATAGCAGTTATCGATTTGTATAGAGATCCGATAGCTGGTGTTGCACAGGCGCCGGTGGCACCATCTTGCTGGAGAAGAAAACAATGTCCTCAACTAAGATGGTGCCTCCCGCGGACGGCACCGGCCTGCAGAAGCGTTTTTTTTATCCATTATGTGATAGTATTCATTATGCAAACTAGGGGACAGGTCACTGCGGGATCAGTGACCTGTCAGCAGTCTGCAATATATAATCAGAGCACCACATACCCCACAGCCAAGCCTCAGGGCAAGAGAATCTCATTAACACAAAACTAAAAATAAAGATTAAGAAGCAACCACACGATGGATTTCATGAACCCAGGTATCATTTTAATCAGTATAATGGTGCCTACCTGATCGAGTGCGTAGGTTACTCTGCACAATCCTTCTGACAGGTTCCCTTTAAAAATCATAGAGGTCATGCAAAATACTAGATGTAGTAGTTTTTGATGTGGCGTGTATTCATTTTGGCATCAATTAATTTGCACAGGTGCAAATTAATGATAAACAACCACTCATACCTATCCTCCATGGGGGAAAGTGACTTTTTGATGTGGGGTGAATTCATTTTTGCAAAACTAATTTGAGTAAAGTTATGAAATGAAATTTTATGTAATGAAAGTTACATTATTCATCTCATTTTCATGTTTTTGGTTAAAAAATGTTCTACAAAACTTGTCAAAATTTTGAATCTTCTTGTGTTCAGTGAGCTATTGATTAAAATCTTATTTTTTTAAAAGGGAGTGTACTCATTTATGCTGAGCAGTGCCTGTCCTTTTTAAGGAACTGACAAGTTGTAGTACCATACATAGGCACAAGTAAGGAAGCAAATGTGTAAAACATGGGAGGACAACTACATTGTGCTAATTTGCAGGAGTTCCAAAGGTTGACGGTTTATAAAGGCAGTAGGGGGTATTACAGTATATAGTAAAAAAAAAAACAAGGTCAAGTCATTTGAAGGGACTAAGAATGTTAAAAAAAAAAGTTTTTAAAATATATATATTTTTTATTAAAAAATTGAAAATTTTTTTTGCATATTTAGTATTGTCATGTCTGTAAAAGTCCTGTCAATTAAAAAAGAAAATTAATCAAACAGTAAATACTGTGAAGAGAAAAAAGCATTTTTTCAATCACTACACTTCCATAAGACATGCATGTTACCCAATTTTATATAAATAGAACAATTATCTCACCACGTACAAAACCATGCCATCACACAGCTCAGTTGATGAAAAAATAAAACTGTTATGGGTCTCAGAAAATGGTGGCACAAACCAATGTTTTACAATTTTTTGAATTTTTTACAACACTTAATTTAAAAATTGATTGCAGCATTTAGAGAGCAGGCAGAAGGAGGAAGCTCCCTCTGCCCTTATATTAGTACCGCCGGATTACGGGGGTGCGATCGCTGCTATGTTTACACGCACCCATTGACTTTAATGGGTCCGTGTGATCCGTGCGCTCCCATGAACACTGACATGTCTCCGTGTTTTGCACATGGACACACGGACTGTGAAAACACGCTGACATCTGCAGAGACACATTTATTTTATTGTGTCTACGTGAGTCAGTGTCTCCGGTACGTGAGGAAACTGTCACCACACTTACTGGAGCCACTGACGTGTGAAACAGGCCTTATAGTGAGTGGCTCCCTTGGGGGTTTCATTTGAATCACACTACTCAGAGATTTGGATGTAAACCCCGATACAAGTAC
The DNA here is from genome assembly GCF_032444005.1 of Ranitomeya imitator. Lineage (NCBI taxonomy): Eukaryota > Metazoa > Chordata > Amphibia > Anura > Dendrobatidae > Ranitomeya > Ranitomeya imitator. The sequence goes on along the minus strand of NC_091284.1, from coordinate 495,070,454 downwards.
TCAGCATAGAGCGAATGATCAATGTGATCCCAAACGTTACGTAAAATGTTCCTAACAAAAACTTCTCATCAATCCACAAAAAAAGCAAGTCCCTACTCAGGTTTGTCATCTGTCATTGGAAATATAGGTGCTTCTACATTACTGATAGCACAAAGGGTCTGGAAAAGCGCTATGGTTCCTTGCCCTCCCAAAAGAAATTCAGCAAATTCTGCGCTCTCAAATCTAAATTCCCACTCCCTTCTGAGCACCACAGTGTGCCTAAATCTCAGTTAATATCCACATGTTTGGCATTTCTGTAGCAATGAAAACTTGCTTAATTTTTGGGTGCATGTCTGTTGTGAATTCTGTGGCAGAGCTCCCTCCTGTGGTCACAAGTGGTACTGCGGCTTCTGAGTTTCCTTCCTCAGGTGATGTGGTGAAGTCGTTAGGTGCTGCTCTATTTAACTCCACCTAGTGCTTTGCTCCTGGCCTCCAGTCAATGTTCTAGTATTGGTCTTGCTTCCTCCTGGATCGTTCCTGTGGCCTGTCTGCTCTGCATAAGCTAAGTTTTGCTTGTGTTATTTTTGTTTGCTATCTTTTCTGTCCAGCTTGCTTAATTGGTTTTTCTGGCTTGCTGGAAGCTCTGGGACGCAGAGGGAGCACCTCCGTACCGTTAGTCGGTGCGGAGGGTCTTTTTGCCTCCTCTGCGTGGTTGTTTGTAGGGTTTTGTGTTGACCGCAAAGTTATCTTTCCTATCTTCGGTCTGTTCAGTAAGTTGGGCCTCACTTTGCTAAATCTATTTCATCTCTGCGTTTGTATTTTCATCTCTACTCACAGTCATTATTTGTGGGGGGCTGCCTTTTCCTTTGGGGTATTTCTCTGAGGCAAGGTAGGCTTATTTTTCTTTCTTAGGCCTAGCTAGTTTCTCAGGCTGTGCCGAGTTGCATAGGGAGCGTTAGGCGCAATCCACGGCTGCCTCTAGTGTGGTTGGATAGGATTAGGGATTGCGGTCAGCAGAGTTCCCACGTCTCAGAGCTCGTCCTATGTCTTTTGGTTATTGTCAGGTCACTTTGTGTGCTCTGAACTTCAAGGTCCATTGTGGTTCTGAATTACCTAATCATAACAGTACTGGAGGCCCAAAGTACTAATGCTTCTCAATAGAGGGAAAAAAGAAGATCTGAGACCATTTTTTTTTCTTCGCACTGTGTTTTGCCTTTTTTTTCCCCTAGACATTTGGGTGGTTCAGGACACAGGTGTAGTGATGGACATTAAAGGTCTGTCTTCATGTGTGGATCATCTTACTGCAAGAGTACAAAATATTCAAGACTTTGTGGTTCAGAATTCTATGTTAGAACCAAGAATTCCTATTCCTGATTTGTTTTCTGGAGATAGAGCCAAATTTCTGAGTTTCAAAAATAATTGTAAACTGTTTCTGGCTTTGAAACCTCGCTCCTCTGGTGACCCAGTTCAACAAGTTAGGATCATTATTTCTTTATTATGTGGCGACCCTCAAGACTGGGCATTTTCCCTTGCGCCAGGAGATCCTGCATTATGTAATATTGATGCGTTTTTCCTGGCGCTCGGATTGCTGTACGATGAACCTAATTCGGTGGATCAGGCAGAGAAAAATTTGCTGGCTCTGTGTCAGGGTCAGGATGAGATAGAGATTTATTGTCAGAAGTTTAGAAAGTGGTCCGTGCTCACTCAATTGAATGAAGGTGCGCTGGCAGCTATTTTCAGAAAGGGTCTCTCTGAAGCCCTTAAGGATGTCATAGTGGGATTTCCCATGCCTGCTGGTCTGAATGAGTCTATGTCTTTGGCCATTCAGATCGATCGACGCTTGCGTGAGCGTAAATTTGTGCACCATTTGGAGGTATTATCCGAGCATAAACCTGAGCCTATGCAGTGCGATAGGACTTTGACCAGAGTTGAACGGCAAGAACACAGACGTCAGAATGGGCTGTGTTTCTACTGTGGTGATTCCACTCATGCTATCTCCGATTGTCCTAAGCGTACTAAGCGGTTTGCTAGGTCTGCCACCATTGGTACGGTACAGTCAAAATTTCTTTTGTCCGTTACTTTGATCTGCTCTTTGTCATCTTATTCTGTCATGGCATTTGTGGATTCAGGCGCTGCCCTGAATTTGATGGACTTGGAGTATGCTAGGCGTTGTGGGTTTTTCTTGGAGCCCTTGCAGTATCCTATTCCATTGAGAGGAATTGATGCTATGCCTTTGGCCAAGAATAAGCCTCAGTACTGGACCCAGCTGACCATGTGCATGGCTCCTGCACATCAGGAGGATATTCGCTTTCTGGTGTTGCATAATCTGCATGATGTGGTCGTGTTGGGGTTGCCATGGCTACAAGTCCATAACCCAGTATTAGATTGGAAATCAATGTCTGTGTCCAGCTGGGGTTGTGAGGGGGTACATGGTGATGTTCCATTTCTGTCTATTTCGTCATCCACCCCTTCTGAGGTCCCAGAGTTCTTGTCAGATTACCGGGATGTATTTGATGAGCCCAAGTCCAATGCCCTACCTCCGCATAGGGATTGTGATTGTGCTATCGATTTGATTCCTGGTAGTAAGTTTCCTAAAGGTCGACTGTTTAATTTATCTGTACCTGAGCACGCCGCTATGCGGAGTTACGTGAAGGAGTCCTTGGAGAAAGGTCATATTCGCCCGTGATCGTCGCCATTGGGAGCGGGGTTCTTTTTTGTGGCCAAGAAGGATGGTTCGCTGAGACCTTGTATAGATTACCGCCTTCTAAATAAAATCACGGTCAAATTTCAGTACCCCTTGCCGCTGCTATCTGATTTGTTTGCTCGGATCAAGGGGGCTAGTTGGTTCACCAAGATAGATCTTCGTGGTGCGTATAATCTTGTGCATATTAAGCGGGGCGATGAATGGAAAACTGCATTTAATACGCCCGAGGGCCATTTTGAGTACCTAGTTATGCCTTTCGGACTTGCCAATGCTCCATCGGTGTTTCAGTCCTTTATGCATGACATCTTCCGAGAGTACCTGGATAAATTCCTGATTGTATACTTGGATGATATTTTGGTCTTCTCGGATGATTGGGAGTCTCATGTGAAGCAGGTCAGAATGGTGTTCCAGGTCCTGCGTGCTAATTCTTTGTTTGTGAAGGGGTCAAAGTGTCTCTTTGGTGTTCAGAAGGTTTCATTTTTGGGGTTCATTTTTTCCCCTTCTACTATCGAGATGGACCCTGTTAAGGTCCAGGCCATCTATGATTGGACTCAGCCGACATCTCTGAAGAGTCTGCAAAAGTTCCTGGGCTTTGCTAATTTTTATCGTCGCTTCATCTGTAATTTTTCTAGTATTGCTAAACCATTGACCGATTTGACCAAGAAGGGTGCTGATGTGGTCAATTGGTCTTCTGCTGCTGTGGAAGCTTTTCAAGAGTTAAAGCGTCGTTTTTCTTCTGCCCCTGTGTTGTGTCAACCAGATGTTTCGCTTCCGTTCCAGGTCGAGGTTGATGCTTCTGAAATTGGAGCGGGGGCTGTTTTGTCGCAGAGAAGTTCTAATTGCTCGGTGATGAAACCATGCGCCCTCTTTTCCAGGAAGTTTTCGCCTGCTGAGCGAAATTATCATGTTGGCAATCGAGAGTTGCTGGCCATGAAGTGGGCATTCGAGGAGTGGCGTCATTGGCTTGAAGGAGCTAAGCATCGCGTGGTGGTCTTGACTGATCACAAGAACTTGACTTATCTCGAGTCTGCCAAACGGTTGAATCCTAGACAGGCTCATTGGTCGCTGTTTTTCTCCCGTTTTGACTTTGTGGTTTCGTACCTTCCGGGCTCTAAAAATGTGAAGGCAGATGCCCTGTCTAGGAGTTTTGTGCCCGACTATCCGGGTTTGTCTGAGCCGGCGGGTATTCTCAAAGAGGGAGTAATTGTGTCTGCCATCTCCCCTGATTTGCGGCGGGTGCTGCAAAAATTTCAGGCTAATAAACCTGTTCTGGAAACAGGAACACATGGGCTACTTGCACAGTGAACAAGTCTGTATGATCATGTTCTCACACCACCAAGAAACCTGAAGACACAAAAGAGAATAGTAAAACCAAAAACACTCAGTTTGAAAAAATGTTGCAGTAATCCGCAAGTGCTAGTAAAAGATGTAAAAAACAGGGTATTTGGTTGATACGTTTTTTGCAAAAAATGTATACTAAGCTGCTCTACCAATCTTCACGGTATACCCTTATCAGAGCAGTCCTAACTAATGTATGCAATCCCTATCTGATGTATTTAAAAACCTGATCATCTGCATATAACCTGTGTGAACAGGGTTCAGAGAGGAAAAATCCATGTGTGCATACAGGGTAGAACAGCTTTTGTGCAGATAGCCCAAGAGGAGTGGTGGAACTCCCCAGTCTTGTAGACACAAGAGAACAATTATGGAAACAGGAACACATGGGCTACTTGCACAGTGAACAAGTCTGTATGATCATGTTCTCACACCACCAAGAAACCTGAAGACACAAAAGAGAATAGTAAAAACAAAAACACTCAGTTTGAAAAAATGTTGCAGTAATCCGCAAGTGCTAGTAAAAGATGTAAAAAACAGGGTATTTGGTTGATACGTTTTTTGCAAAAAATGTATACTAAGCTGCTCTACCAATCTTCACGGTATACCCTTATCAGAGCAGTCCTAACTAATGTATGCAATCCCTATCTGATGTATTTAAAAACCTGATCATCTGTATATAACCTGTGTGAACAGGGTTCAGAGAGGAAAAATCCATGTGTGCATACAGGGTAGAACAGCTTTTGTGCAGATAGCCCAAGAGGAGTGGTGGAACTCCCCAGTCTTGTAGACACAAGAGAACAATTATGGAAACAGGAACACATGGGCTACTTGCACAGTGAACAAGTCTGTATGATCATGTTCTCACACCACCAAGAAACCTGAAGACACAAAAGAGAATAGTAAAACCAAAAACACTCAGTTTGAAAAAATGTTGCAGTAATCCGCAAGTGCTAGTAAAAGATGTAAAAAACAGGGTATTTGGTTGATACGTTTTTTGCAAAAAATGTATACTAAGCTGCTCTACCAATCTTCACGGTATACCCTTATCAGAGCAGTCCTAACTAATGTATGCAATCCCTATCTGATGTATTTAAAAACCTGATCATCTGTATATAACCTGTGTGAACAGGGTTCAGAGAGGAAAAATCCATGTGTGCATACAGGGTAGAACAGCTTTTGTGCAGATAGCCCAAGAGGAGTGGTGGAACTCCCCAGTCTTGTAGACACAAGAGAACAATTATGGAAACAGGAACACATGGGCTACTTGCACAGTGAACAAGTCTGTATGATCATGTTCTCACACCACCAAGAAACCTGAAGACACAAAAGAGAATAGTAAAACCAAAAACACTCAGTTTGAAAAAATGTTGCAGTAATCCGCAAGTGCTAGTAAAAGATGTAAAAAACAGGGTATTTGGTTGATACGTTTTTTGCAAAAAATGTATACTAAGCTGCTCTACCAATCTTCACGGTATACCCTTATCAGAGCAGTCCTAACTAATGTATGCAATCCCTATCTGATGTATTTAAAAACCTGATCATCTGTATATAACCTGTGTGAACAGGGTTCAGAGAGGAAAAATCCATGTGTGCATACAGGGTAGAACAGCTTTTGTGCAGATAGCCCAAGAGGAGTGGTGGAACTCCCCAGTCTTGTAGACACAAGAGAACAATTATGGAAACAGGAACACATGGGCTACTTGCACAGTGAACAAGTCTGTATGATCATGTTCTCACACCACCAAGAAACCTGAAGACACAAAAGAGAATAGTAAAACCAAAAACACTCAGTTTGAAAAAATGTTGCAGTAATCCGCAAGTGCTAGTAAAAGATGTAAAAAACAGGGTATTTGGTTGATACGTTTTTTGCAAAAAATGTATACTAAGCTGCTCTACCAATCTTCACGGTATACCCTTATCAGAGCAGTCCTAACTAATGTATGCAATCCCTATCTGATGTATTTAAAAACCTGATCATCTGTATATAACCTGTGTGAACAGGGTTCAGAGAGGAAAAATCCATGTGTGCATACAGGGTAGAACAGCTTTTGTGCAGATAGCCCAAGAGGAGTGGTGGAACTCCCCAGTCTTGTAGACACAAGAGAACATGAAGATTGGTATACATTTTTTGCAAAAAACGTATCAACCAAATACCCTGTTTTTTACATCTTTTACTAGCACTTGCGGATTACTGCAACATTTTTTCAAACTGAGTGTTTTTGGTTTTACTATTCTCTTTTGTGTCTTCAGGTTTCTTGGTGGTGTGAGAACATGATCATACAGACTTGTTCACTGTGCAAGTAGCCCATGTGTTCCTGTTTCCATAATTGTTCTCTTGTGTCTACAAGACTGGGGAGTTCCACCACTCCTCTTGGGCTATCTGCACAAAAGCTGTTCTACCCTGATTGCACACATGGATTTTTCCTCTCTGAACCCTGTTCACACAGGTTATATACAGATGATCAGGTTTTTAAATACATCAGATAGGGATTGCATACATTAGTTAGGACTGCTCTGATAAGGGTATACCGTGAAGATTGGTAGAGCAGCTTAGTATACATTTTTTGCAAAAAACGTATCAACCAAATACCCTGTTTTTTACATCTTTTACTAGCACTTGCGGATTACTGCAACATTTTTTCAAACTGAGTGTTTTTGGTTTTACTATTCTCTTTTGTGTCTTCAGGTTTCTTGGTGGTGTGAGAACATGATCATACAGACTTGTTCACTGTGCAAGTAGCCCATGTGTTCCTGTTTCCATAATTGTTCTCTTGTGTCTACAAGACTGGGGAGTTCCACCACTCCTCTTGGGCTATCTGCACAAAAGCTGTTCTACCCTGTATGCACACATGGATTTTTCCTCTCTGAACCCTGTTCACACAGGTTATATACAGATGATCAGGTTTTTAAATACATCAGATAGGGATTGCATACATTAGTTAGGACTGCTCTGATAAGGGTATACCGTGAAGATTGGTAGAGCAGCTTAGTATACATTTTTTGCAAAAAACGTATCAACCAAATACCCTGTTTTTTACATCTTTTACTAGCACTTGCGGATTACTGCAACATTTTTTCAAACTGAGTGTTTTTGGTTTTACTATTCTCTTTTGTGTCTTCAGGTTTCTTGGTGGTGTGAGAACATGATCATACAGACTTGTTCACTGTGCAAGTAGCCCATGTGTTCCTGTTTCCATAATTGTTCTCTTGTGTCTACAAGACTGGGGAGTTCCACCACTCCTCTTGGGCTATCTGCACAAAAGCTGTTCTACCCTGTATGCACACATGGATTTTTCCTCTCTGAACCCTGTTCACACAGGTTATATACAGATGATCAGGTTTTTAAATACATCAGATAGGGATTGCATACATTAGTTAGGACTGCTCTGATAAGGGTATACCGTGAAGATTGGTAGAGCAGCTTAGTATACATTTTTTGCAAAAAACGTATCACCCAAATACCCTGTTTTTTACATCTTTTACTAGCACTTGCGGATTACTGCAACATTTTTTCAAACTGAGTGTTTTTGGTTTTACTATTCTCTTTTGTGTCTAATAAACCTGTTCGTTGCCCAGCGGAGAAACTGTTTGTCCCTGATAGGTGGACGAATAAAGTTATCTCTGAGGTTCATTGTTCGGTGTTGGCTGGTCATCCTGGAATCTTTGGTACCAGAGATTTAGTGGCTAGATCCTTTTGGTGGCCGTCTCTGTCGCGGGATGTGCGTTCTTTTGTGCAGTCCTGTGGGATTTGTGCTCGGGCTAAGCCCTGCTGTTCTCGTGCCAGTGGGTTGCTTTTGCCCTTGCCGGTCCCGAAGAGGCGTTGGACACATATCTCTATGGATTTTATTTCGGATCTCCCCGTCTCTCAAAAAATGTCGGTCATTTGGGTGGTTTGTGATCGCTTCTCTAAGATGATCCATTTGGTACCCTTGTCTAAATTACCTTCCTCCTCTGATTTGGTGCCATTGTTCTTCCAGCATGTGGTTCATTTACATGTAGTGTTGAGCGATACCTTCCGATATCGGAAAGTATCGGTATCGGTTTGGATCGGCCGATATTCAAAAAATATCGGATATCGCCGATACCGATACCCGATCCCAATGCAAGTCAATGGGACCAAAATATCGGAATTAAAATAAACCCTTTCTTTCCTTGTAGGTTCATTCTACCTGAAGGAAAACAACTAAGAATAATGTAGGATGTATGGGGGAGGTGGCGGAGACATTAAAGGCAATGAGGATTAGTCCAATCAAATAGAATAGCATGTTTTTTTTTTTTTTTTAAAGAAGTTCGGATTGAAAAAGATATTGAGTATGTAAATTTTTTTTATTTTGTCAGATATTGATGTTTCACTATTCCACGCCCTTCCCCTTCTTTTTTTTCTTTTTTTTTTTTTTCTTTTCCCACACTTTCATCTTCATCATCATCAGCATCCTTGACATCAACTTCTTCACCTTATTCATCTTCTTCTTCATCTTCTACCTATTTTTTTTTTTATTACATTCTTCATATTCATTTTCTTCAACTATTATTATTCTTCCTATTCTACATATTCTTTTTATTCCACTGTTATTATTCTTCCTATTCTACTTCTTCATCATATTCTCATTTGTGACAGGCATTCCCGTAGTTGTTATCTATAAAAGTTGGAAGATTACACCTTCCGTTCTGCCAGTCACAAAAGTTACATTTGTCCGCGTTCAGTTTGGCCTGCAGCATCAGGCTTTATCCAGGGGCACCACGAGGAGGAACGGACTCACCCCCATACACTGCTTAGTCTTCTTCTGCATATAATTTAGATAATATCTTTTGCTCTGATATTAAGTCTTATGCTTAATGTTCTTCTGCTCTTTGTTCTGCAGCCTCTTGTTCTTCTGCTTCTCGGTCTTCCATGTTGTCGTCTCCAGGGTCTTCGTCTCCAGTGTCGTCATCTCCGCCGTCGTCGTCTCAGCCGTCGTCGTCTCCGCCGTCGTCGTCGTCGTCGTCATCGGGGTGGTCTTCCGGGTCGTCGTCATCGGGGTGGTCTTCCGGGTTGTCGACGTTAGGGTCTTCAACTTGGAAATGTAGCAGAAGGTACAAGAAGGCTGAGAAAATGCCAAGAACCAGCTGATGGAACTGGAACTCGGATGGCTACCCGAAGGTTCAAGAGCCTATGGAACTACCGAGGACCAGCTGACGTTACTGGAACCCGGTTACTAAGCAGGAGGTACCCGTGCTAAAAAGCACTACCAAGGACCGCCTGACGTTGGCGGAACTCGGATACCCAGAAGGAGGCACCTAAGCCAAAGGCTCTGCCCGGAACCAGATGACGTTACTGGAACCAGGATGGGGAGCAGAAGGTACAAGAGCAAAAGACACTGCCGAGAACCAGCTGACGGTACTGGAACCCGGATGGGTAGCCGAATGTCCAAGAGCCAATGGAACTACCAAGGACCAGCTGACGTTACTGGAACCCGGTTACTAAGCAGGAGGTACCCGTGCCTGAAAGCACTACCAAGGACCACCTGACATTGGTGGAACTTGGATACCCAGAAGGAGGCACCTAAGCCAAAGGCTCTGCCCGGAACCAGCTGACGGTACTGGAACCAGGATGGGGAGCAGAAGGTACAAGAGCAAAAGACACTGCCGAGAACCAGCTGACGGTGCTGGAACCAGGTGGTGGACCCGAAGGCCCACAGGAGAGGAGAGAACAGCTAGGCCGCGAGGCAGCCGCAGTTACCGAACCCCAACAGTCCTACAGGGGGAGCTGGGCCTACTGGCACTACAGAACCAGCCTTGACTACCAGTTCACGCAGCCCACATAGGAAGCTCCTAAACTGGAGGCACCCTGGAGTTGGCTAACTCGACCGCCCCACGACGGGGCAAGCATAGGCGTCTCAGTGAAGTTGACACAACCCGGAAACAGCTGACGGTGCTGAAACCAGGCTTGGCACGAGGGAGTACCTGTGACAAGAACACTGCCGAGAACCAGCTGGCGGTGCTGGAACCCGGATGCGTTGCCCCAGTGTGCAAGAGCCAATGGCACGACCGAGGACCAGCTGACGGTGCTGGAACCCGGTTACTAAGCTGTAGGTGCCCGCGCTTAAAAGCACTACCAAGGACCGCCTGGCGTTGGCGGAACTCGGATACCCAGGAGGAGGCACCTAAGCCAAAGGCTCGGCCCGGAACCAGCTGACGGTGCTGGAACCAGGTGGTGGACCCCAAGGCCCACAGGAGAGGAGAGAACAGCTAGGCCGCGAGGCAGCCGCAGTTACCGAACCCCAACAGTCCTACAGGGGGAGCTGGGCCTACTGGCACTACAGAACCAGCCTTGACTACCAGTTCACGCAGCCCACATAGGAAGCTCCTAAACTGGAGGCACCCTGGAGTTGGCTAACTCGACCGCCCCACGACGGGGCAAGCATAGGCGTCTCAGTGAAGTTGACACAACCCGGAAACAGCTGACGGTGCTGAAACCAGGCTTGGCACGAGGGAGTACCTGTGACAAGAACACTGCCGAGAACCAGCTGGCGGTGCTGGAACCCGGATGCGTTGCCCCAGTGTGCAAGAGCCAATGGCACGACCGAGGACCAGCTGACGGTGCTGGAACCCGGTTACTAAGCTGTAGGTGCCCGCGCTTAAAAGCACTACCAAGGACCGCCTGGCGTTGGCGGAACTCGGATACCCAGGAGGAGGCACCTTAGCCAAAGGCTCGGCCCGGAACCAGCTGACGGTGCTGGAACCAGGTGGTGGACCCGAAGGCCCACAGGAGAGGAGAGAACAGCTAGGCCGCGAGGCAGCCGCAGTTACCGAACCCCAACAGTCCTACAGGGGGAGCTGGGCCTACTGGCACTACAGAACCAGCCTTGACTACCAGTTCACGCAGCCCACATAGGAAGCTCCTAAACTGGAGGCACCCTGGAGTTGGCTAACTCGACCGCCCCACGACGGGGCAAGCATAGGCGTCTCAGTGAAGTTGACACAACCCGGAAACAGCTGACGGTGCTGAAACCAGGCTTGGCACGAGGGAGTACCTGTGACAAGAACACTGCCGAGAACCAGCTGGCGGTGCTGGAACCCGGATGCGTTGCCCCAGTGTGCAAGAGCCAATGGCACGACCGAGGACCAGCTGACGGTGCTGGAACCCGGTTACTAAGCTGTAGGTGCCCGCGCTTAAAAGCACTACCAAGGACCGCCTGGCGTTGGCGGAACTCGGATACCCAGGAGGAGGCACCTTAGCCAAAGGCTCGGCCCGGAACCAGCTGACGGTGCTGGAACCAGGTGGTGGACCCCAAGGCCCACAGGAGAGGAGAGAACAGCTAGGCCGCGAGGCAGCCGCAGTTACCGAACCCCAACAGTCCTACAGGGGGAGCTGGGCCTACTGGCACTACAGAACCAGCCTTGACTACCAGTTCACGCAGCCCACATAGGAAGCTCCTAAACTGGAGGCACCCTGGAGTTGGCTAACTCGACCGCCCCACGACGGGGCAAGCATAGGCGTCTCAGTGAAGTTGACACAACCCGGAAACAGCTGACGGTGCTGAAACCAGGCTTGGCACGAGGGAGTACCTGTGACAAGAACACTGCCGAGAACCAGCTGGCGGTGCTGGAACCCGGATGCGTTGCCCCAGTGTGCAAGAGCCAATGGCACGACCGAGGACCAGCTGACGGTGCTGGAACCCGGTTACTAAGCTGTAGGTGCCCGCGCTTAAAAGCACTACCAAGGACCGCCTGGCGTTGGCGGAACTCGGATACCCAGGAGGAGGCACCTTAGCCAAAGGCTCGGCCCGGAACCAGCTGACGGTGCTGGAACCAGGTGGTGGACCCCAAGGCCCACAGGAGAGGAGAGAACAGCTAGGCCGCGAGGCAGCCGCAGTTACCGAACCCCAACAGTCCTACAGGGGGAGCTGGGCCTACTGGCACTACAGAACCAGCCTTGACTACCAGTTCACGCAGCCCACATAGGAAGCTCCTAAACTGGAGGCACCCTGGAGTTGGCTAACTCGACCGCCCCACGACGGGGCAAGCATAGGCGTCTCAGTGAAGTTGACACAACCCGGAAACAGCTGACGGTGCTGAAACCAGGCTTGGCACGAGGGAGTACCTGTGACAAGAACACTGCCGAGAACCAGCTGGCGGTGCTGGAACCCGGATGCGTTGCCCCAGTGTGCAAGAGCCAATGGCACGACCGAGGACCAGCTGACGGTGCTGGAACCCGGTTACTAAGCTGTAGGTGCCCGCGCTTAAAAGCACTACCAAGGACCGCCTGGCGTTGGCGGAACTCGGATACCCAGGAGGAGGCACCTTAGCCAAAGGCTCGGCCCGGAACCAGCTGACGGTGCTGGAACCAGGTGGTGGACCCGAAGGCCCACAGGAGAGGAGAGAACAGCTAGGCCGCGAGGCAGCCGCAGTTACCGAACCCCAACAGTCCTACAGGGGGAGCTGGGCCTACTGGCACTACAGAACCAGCCTTGACTACCAGTTCACGCAGCCCACATAGGAAGCTCCTAAACTGGAGGCACCCTGGAGTTGGCTAACTCGACCGCCCCACGACGGGGCAAGCATAGGCGTCTCAGTGAAGTTGACACAACCCGGAAACAGCTGACGGTGCTGAAACCAGGCTTGGCACGAGGGAGTACCTGTGACAAGAACACTGCCGAGAACCAGCTGGCGGTGCTGGAACCCGGATGCGTTGCCCCAGTGTGCAAGAGCCAATGGCACGACCGAGGACCAGCTGACGGTGCTGGAACCCGGTTACTAAGCTGTAGGTGCCCGCGCTTAAAAGCACTACCAAGGACCGCCTGGCGTTGGCGGAACTCGGATACCCAGGAGGAGGCACCTTAGCCAAAGGCTCGGCCCGGAACCAGCTGACGGTGCTGGAACCAGGTGGTGGACCCCAAGGCCCACAGGAGAGGAGAGAACAGCTAGGCCGCGAGGCAGCCGCAGTTACCGAACCCCAACAGTCCTACAGGGGGAGCTGGGCCTACTGGCACTACAGAACCAGCCTTGACTACCAGTTCACGCAGCCCACATAGGAAGCTCCTAAACTGGAGGCACCCTGGAGTTGGCTAACTCGACCGCCCCACGACGGGGCAAGCATAGGCGTCTCAGTGAAGTTGACACAACCCGGAAACAGCTGACGGTGCTGAAACCAGGCTTGGCACGAGGGAGTACCTGTGACAAGAACACTGCCGAGAACCAGCTGGCGGTGCTGGAACCCGGATGCGTTGCCCCAGTGTGCAAGAGCCAATGGCACGACCGAGGACCAGCTGACGGTGCTGGAACCCGGTTACTAAGCTGTAGGTGCCCGCGCTTAAAAGCACTACCAAGGACCGCCTGGCGTTGGCGGAACTCGGATACCCAGGAGGAGGCACCTAAGCCAAAGGCTCGGCCCGGAACCAGCTGACGGTGCTGGAACCAGGTGGTGGACCCCAAGGCCCACAGGAGAGGAGAGAACAGCTAGGCCGCGAGGCAGCCGCAGTTACCGAACCCCAACAGTCCTACAGGGGGAGCTGGGCCTACTGGCACTACAGAACCAGCCTTGACTACCAGTTCACGCAGCCCACATAGGAAGCTCCTAAACTGGAGGCACCCTGGAGTTGGCTAACTCGACCGCCCCACGACGGGGCAAGCATAGGCGTCTCAGTGAAGTTGACACAACCCGGAAACAGCTGACGGTGCTGAAACCAGGCTTGGCACGAGGGAGTACCTGTGACAAGAACACTGCCGAGAACCAGCTGGCGGTGCTGGAACCCGGATGCGTTGCCCCAGTGTGCAAGAGCCAATGGCACGACCGAGGACCAGCTGACGGTGCTGGAACCCGGTTACTAAGCTGTAGGTGCCCGCGCTTAAAAGCACTACCAAGGACCGCCTGGCGTTGGCGGAACTCGGATACCCAGGAGGAGGCACCTTAGCCAAAGGCTCGGCCCGGAACCAGCTGACGGTGCTGGAACCAGGTGGTGGACCCGAAGGCCCACAGGAGAGGAGAGAACAGCTAGGCCGCGAGGCAGCCGCAGTTACCGAACCCCAACAGTCCTACAGGGGGAGCTGGGCCTACTGGCACTACAGAACCAGCCTTGACTACCAGTTCACGCAGCCCACATAGGAAGCTCCTAAACTGGAGGCACCCTGGAGTTGGCTAACTCGACCGCCCCACGACGGGGCAAGCATAGGCGTCTCAGTGAAGTTGACACAACCCGGAAACAGCTGACGGTGCTGAAACCAGGCTTGGCACGAGGGAGTACCTGTGACAAGAACACTGCCGAGAACCAGCTGGCGGTGCTGGAACCCGGATGCGTTGCCCCAGTGTGCAAGAGCCAATGGCACGACCGAGGACCAGCTGACGGTGCTGGAACCCGGTTACTAAGCTGTAGGTGCCCGCGCTTAAAAGCACTACCAAGGACCGCCTGGCGTTGGCGGAACTCGGATACCCAGGAGGAGGCACCTTAGCCAAAGGCTCGGCCCGGAACCAGCTGACGGTGCTGGAACCAGGTGGTGGACCCCAAGGCCCACAGGAGAGGAGAGAACAGCTAGGCCGCGAGGCAGCCGCAGTTACCGAACCCCAACAGTCCTACAGGGGGAGCTGGGCCTACTGGCACTACAGAACCAGCCTTGACTACCAGTTCACGCAGCCCACATAGGAAGCTCCTAAACTGGAGGCACCCTGGAGTTGGCTAACTCGACCGCCCCACGACGGGGCAAGCATAGGCGTCTCAGTGAAGTTGACACAACCCGGAAACAGCTGACGGTGCTGAAACCAGGCTTGGCACGAGGGAGTACCTGTGACAAGAACACTGCCGAGAACCAGCTGGCGGTGCTGGAACCCGGATGCGTTGCCCCAGTGTGCAAGAGCCAATGGCACGACCGAGGACCAGCTGACGGTGCTGGAACCCGGTTACTAAGCTGTAGGTGCCCGCGCTTAAAAGCACTACCAAGGACCGCCTGGCGTTGGCGGAACTCGGATACCCAGGAGGAGGCACCTTAGCCAAAGGCTCGGCCCGGAACCAGCTGACGGTGCTGGAACCAGGTGGTGGACCCCAAGGCCCACAGGAGAGGAGAGAACAGCTAGGCCGCGAGGCAGCCGCAGTTACCGAACCCCAACAGTCCTACAGGGGGAGCTGGGCCTACTGGCACTACAGAACCAGCCTTGACTACCAGTTCACGCAGCCCACATAGGAAGCTCCTAAACTGGAGGCACCCTGGAGTTGGCTAACTCGACCGCCCCACGACGGGGCAAGCATAGGCGTCTCAGTGAAGTTGACACAACCCGGAAACAGCTGACAGTGCTGAAACCAGGCTTGGCACGAGGGAGTACCTGTGACAAGAACACTGCCGAGAACCAGCTGGCGGTGCTGGAACCCGGATGCGTTGCCTTGCCTATTAAAGATTGTCTTCCTAGAGCCCCAACTAGCGGTGTTGGAGCAAAGGGTAAGCAGGGGGAGATGAGTGTAGGCCGAAGCCTGCACTGGAGGCAGCTTTGTGTCTGCGTTGCGTTTGCAGGACACTTTGCCGGCTACACACTGGGGGAACAGCTGGCGTTGCTGAACCCCACTAACACAATGGCGTGTGTTTTTATCTGTGCAGCTAGCACTTGCGGGCAAAAACTTGCGATGTTAGAGCCCATGTTGAAGCAGGAGGAGGAGGAGAGGAGCAGAGTGTAGGCCGAAGCCTAGTTGAACCAATTTCAAAGGAAACCTTTAACCCCCCCCTCAGGTGTTACAAAGTACAAGAGACACACCTTGTGCAGTATTAATGCTGCACAAGTGAAAGGTTGCTCTATTTCATTCTACTTGCACACGCTGAATGAAAGACATACACAATTTACCCCATTCTACAGTAAAACTGTAGTGGATGCGTGACTTGGTTTTTTGATGAGACGCAGCACAGGTGTCCAAAATAACGCCTTGGTGCTTGGCGCAGCTTCCTGAGCGTTGTTATTTGCTGTACAGGAGTCTGCGCTCTTGTGTTATCCCTTGGCAATGCCCTGTTAGCGCTGCCCATCTTATGACCTCATTTCATGTTGGCCGGTGCGGTTAACGATGGCCATAAATCCCAGACCCACAGTGGCTTTTCCTAAAGTCACACTGCGGTGCTGGGATTCGTGGCCTTGAGCAGTAAATATTTTGGCCGCTCACACACGTCCTTACACCTGCTTCAGACTGGGCGGCCTCTGCTGATCCCTTCTCGCATGCCGCGGCCATGAGGCTGCACAGTCTGAAGAAGGCGGAAGGAGATGAGTTAAGACAGGCGAAGATATGCACTGCTCGTGCCCATCAATCACACCCTCGCAGTCAAAATAATTAAGACAACGAGGAGCATTTTATTCAGGCAGGGCGGACGAACAGGCGCAAGTAGCCAACCAATGATGTCAGAAGACGGGAAGCGCTACCAAGGGGGGTGCTGCGTATCATTAGAAAGGAAAGTCACACCTCAGGGACAGTGGAATGGTCTCAAAGAGACACATTTTGTACGTGTTGAGTTCCACGTGGGCAAGGAGAAAACGTCAGCCACCTTGTACAAATGCAGCAGTACTGCTGTACAAGGTGGCTGTTATACATAGAAACACCTGGGGGGGTGGGGGGCAGGCTCCCTTCAATTTCAGTTCATGTTCCTGCGTGGCGTTTGCAGGTCACGTTGCAAGCTACACAGCAGGGGAACAGCTGGCGTTGCTGAACCCCACTGACACATTGACTGGTGTTTTTCTCTGTGCAGATTGCATGTCCGGGCAAAAACTAGCGGTGTTAGAGCCCAGGGTCAGCAGGAGGAGGAGGAGAGGAGCAAAGTGTAGGCCGAAGCCTGCACTGGTGGCAGCTTTTGGTCGGTTGTGCCAGCGTGGCTTGTGCTGGACACGATGCCGGCTACACAGCGGGGGAACAGCTGGCGGTGCTGAACCACACTAACACATTGGCTGGTGTTTTTCTCTGTGCAGCTAGCATGTCCGGGCAGAAACTGGCGTTGTTTGAGCCCAGGGTCAGCAGGAGGAGGAGAGGAGCAAAGTGTAGGCCGAAGCCTGCACTGGTGGCAGCTTTTGTTCTGTTGTGCCAGCGTGGCTTGTGCTGGACACGTTGCCGACTACACAGCAGGGGAACAGCTGGCGGTGCTGAACCCCACTAACACATTGGCTGGTGTTTTTCTCTGTGCAGCTAGCATTTCCGGGCAAAAACTAGCGGTGTTTGAGCCCAGGGTCAGCAGGAGGAGTAGAGGAGCAGAGTGTAGGCCGAAGCCTAGTTGAACCAATTTCAAAGGTTACCTTTAACCCCCCCCTCAGGTGTTGCAAGGTACAAGAGCCACACCTTGAACAGCATTAATGATGCACAAGTCAAAGGTTGCTCTATTTAATTTTGCTCCTTGCACACGCTGAATTAAACACGTACACTATTTAGCCCATTATACTGTCAAACAGTTGTGGAGGCGTGACTTGTCTTTTTAACGAGACGCAGCACAGGTGTCAAAATTTGCACCTAGGTACTGGGCGCAGATTCCTGAGCGTTGTTATTTGCTGTACAGGAGTCTGCGCTCTTGTGTTATCCCTTGGCAATACCCTGTTAGTGCAGGCCGTCTCATGACCTCATTTCATGTTGGCCGGTGCGGTTAACGATGGCCATAAATCCCAGACCCACAGTGGCTTTTCCTAAAGTCACACTGCGGTGCTGGGATTCGTGGCCTTGTGCAGTAAATATGTTCGCCGCTCACACATGTCCTTACACCTGCTTCAGACTGGGCGGCCTCAGCTGATCCCTTATCGCATGCCGCGGCCATGAGGCCGCACAGTCAGAAGAAGGCGGAAGGAGGGGAGTGAAAACAGGGGAACATATGCACTGCTCGTGCCCATCAATCACACCCTCGCAGTCAAAATATATGAGACAACGGGGGGCGTTGTGTCGGGCAGGGGGGACGCACAGGCACAGCCAGCCAACCAATGATGTCAGGAGACGGGCAGCGCTAACAATGGGGGTGCTGCGTGTCATTACAAAGGAAAGTCACACCTCAGGGACATTGTAATGGTCTCTAATGAGACACATTTTTTACGTGTTGAGTTCCACGTGGGCAAGGAGAAAAAGTCAGCCACCTCGTACAAATGCAGCAGTACTGCTGTACAAGGTGGCTGATATACATAGAAACACCTGTGGGTGGGGGGCAGGCTCCCTTCAATTTCAGTTCATGTGCCTGCGTGGCGTTTGCAGGTCACGTTGCAAGCTGCACAGCAGGGGAACAGCTGGCGGTGCTGAACCCCACTAACACATTGGCTGGTGTTTTTCTCTGTGCAGCTAGCATGTCCGGGCAGAAACTGGCGTTGTTTGAGCCCAGGGTCAGCAGGAGGAGGAGAGGAGCAAAGTGTAGGCCGAAGCCTGCACTGGTGGCAGCTTTTGTTCTGTTGTGCCAGCGTGGCTTGTGCTGGACACGTTGCCGACTACACAGCAGGGGAACAGCTGGCGGTGCTGAACCCCACTAACACATTGGCTGGTGTTTTTCTCTGTGCAGCTAGCATTTCCGGGCAAAAACTAGCGGTGTTTGAGCCCAGGGTCAGCAGGAGGAGTAGAGGAGCAGAGTGTTGGCCAAAGCCTAGTTGAACCAATTTCAAAGGTTACCTTTAACCCCCCCCTCAGGTGTTGCAAGGTACAAGAGCCACACCTTGAACAGCATTATTGATGCACAAGTCAAAGGTTGCTCTATTTAATTTTGCTCCTTGCACACGCTGAATTAAACACGTACACTATTTAGCCCATTATACTGTCAAACAGTAGTGGAGGCGTGACTACTAGTCTTTTTAAGGAGACGCAGCACAGGTGTACAAATTTACACCTAGGTGCTGTGCGCAGATTCCTTACCGTTGTTATTTCCAGTACAGGAAACTGCGCTCTTGTGTTATCCCTTGGCAATACCCTGTTAGTGCAGGCCGTCTCATGACCTCATTTCATGTTGGCCGGTGCGGTTAACGATGGCCATAAATCCCAGACCCACAGTGGCTTTTCCTAAAGTCACACTGCGGTGCTGGGATTCGTGGCCTTGTGCAGTAAATATGTTCGCCGCTCACACATGTCCTTACACCTGCTTCAGACTGGGCGGCCTCAGCTGATCCCTTATCGCATGCCGCGGCCATGAGGCCGCACAGTCAGAAGAAGGCGGAAGGAGGGGAGTGAAAACAGGGGAACATATGCACTGCTCGTGCCCATCAATCACACCCTCGCAGTCAAAATATATGAGACAACGGGGGGCGTTGTGTCGGGCAGGGGGGACGCACAGGCACAGCCAGCCAACCAATGATGTCAGGAGACGGGCAGCGCTAACAATGGGGGTGCTGCGTGTCATTAAAAAGGAAAGTCACACCTCAGGGACATTGTAATGGTCTCTAATGAGACACATTTTGTACTTGTTGAGTTCCACGTGTGCAAGGAGAAAAAGTCAGCCACCTTGTCCAAATGCAGCAGTACTGCTGTACAAGGTGGCTGTTATACATAGAAACACCTGGGGGGGTGGGGGGCAGGCTCCCTTCAATTTCAGTTCATGTGCCTGCGTGGCGTTTGCAGGTCACGTTGCAAGCTACACAGCAGGGGAACAGCTGGCGTTGCTGAACCCCACTGACACATTGACTGGTGTTTTTCTCTGTGCAGATTGCATGTCCGGGCAAAAACTAGCGGTGTTAGAGCCCAGGGTCAGCAGGAGGAGGAGGAGAGGAGCAAAGTGTAGGCCGAAGCCTGCACTGGTGGCAGCTTTTGGTCGGTTGTGCCAGCGTGGCTTGTGCTGGACACGATGCCGGCTACACAGCGGGGGAACAGCTGGCGGTGCTGAACCACACTAACACATTGGCTGGTGTTTTTCTCTGTGCAGCTAGCATGTCCGGGCAGAAACTGGCGTTGTTTGAGCCCAGGGTCAGCAGGAGGAGGAGAGGAGCAAAGTGTAGGCCGAAGCCTGCACTGGTGGCAGCTTTTGGTCGGTTGTGCCAGCGTGGCTTGTGCTGGACACGTTGCCGACTACACAGCAGGGGAACAGCTGGCGGTGCTGAACCCCACTAACACATTGGCTGGTGTTTTTCTCTGTGCAGCTAGCATTTCCGGGCAAAAACTAGCGGTGTTTGAGCCCAGGGTCAGCAGGAGGAGGAGAGGAGCAGAGTGTAGGCCGAAGCCTAGTTGAACCAATTTCAAAGGTTACCTTTAACCCCCCCCTCAGGTGTTGCAAGGTACAAGAGCCACACCTTGAACAGCATTAATGATGCACAAGTCAAAGGTTGCTCTATTTAATTTTGCTCCTTGCACACGCTGAATTAAACACGTACACTATTTAGCCCATTATACTGTCAAACAGTTGTGGAGGCGTGACTTGTCTTTTTAACGAGACGCAGCACAGGTGTCAAAATTTGCACCTAGGTACTGGGCGCAGATTCCTGAGCGTTGTTATTTGCTGTACAGGAGTCTGCGCTATTGTGATCCCTTGGCCATGCGCTGTGAGCGCTTCCTGTCTTCTGACCTCATTTCATGTCGGCCGTTGCGGTTAGCGATGGACATGAATCCCAGACCCACAGTGTGTTTTTAAAAAATCACACTGCGGTGCTGGGATTCGTGCCCTGGTGCACTAAATAGGTTTGCCGCTCACACATGTCCTTACACCTGCTTCAGACTGGGCGGCCTCATCTGATCCCTTATCGCCTGCCGCGGCCATGAGGACACCCAGTCTGAAGAAGGCGGAAGGAGATGAGTGAACACAGGCAAACATATGCACTGCACATGCCCATCAATCACACCCTCGCTGTCCAAAAAAATAAGACACCGAGGGCCGTTGTTTCGAGCAGGGGAGATGCACAGGCGCAGCCAGCTAACCAATGATGTCAAAAGACGGGCAGCGCTAACAAGGGTGGTGCTGCGTGTCATTACAAAGGAAAGTCACACCTCAGGGACATTGTAATGGTCTCTAATGAGACACATTTTGTACGTGTTGAGTTCCACGTGGGCAAGGAGAAAAAGTCAGCCACCTCGTACAAATGCAGCAGTACTGCTGTACAAGGTGGCTGATATACATAGAAACACCTGTGGGTGGGGGGCAGGCTCCCTTCAATTTCAGTTCATGTGCCTGCGTGGCGTTTGCAGGTCACGTTGCAAGCTACACAGCAGGGGAACAGCTGGCGTTGCTGAACCCCACTGACACATTGACTGGTGTTTTTCTCTGTGCAGATTGCATGTCCGGGCAAAAACTAGCGGTGTTAGAGCCCAGGGTCAGCAGGAGGAGGAGGAGAGGAGCAAAGTGTAGGCCGAAGCCTGCACTGGTGGCAGCTTTTGGTCGGTTGTGCCAGCGTGGCTTGTGCTGGACACGATGCCGGCTACACAGCGGGGGAACAGCAGGCGGTGCTGAACCCCACTAACACATTGGCTGGTGTTTTTCTCTGTGCAGCTAGCATGTCCGGGCAGAAACTGGCGTTGTTTGAGCCCAGGGTCAGCAGGAGGAGGAGAGGAGCAAAGTGTAGGCCGAAGCCTGCACTGGTGGCAGCTTTTGGTCGGTTGTGCCAGCGTGGCTTGTGCTGGACACGTTGCCGACTACACAGCAGGGGAACAGCTGGCGGTGCTGAACCCCACTAACACATTGGCTGGTGTTTTTCTCTGTGCAGCTAGCATTTCCGGGCAAAAACTAGCGGTGTTTGAGCCCAGGGTCAGCAGGAGGAGGAGAGGAGCAGAGTGTAGGCCGAAGCCTAGTTGAACCAATTTCAAAGGTTACCTTTAACCCCCCCCTCAGGTGTTGCAAGGTACAAGAGCCACACCTTGTGCAGCATTAATGATGCACAAGTCAAAGGTTGCTCTATTTAATTTTGCTCCTTGCACACGCTGAATTAAACACGTACACTATTTAGCCCATTATACTGTCAAACAGTTGTGGAGGCGTGACTTGTCTTTTTAACGAGACGCAGCACAGGTGTCAAAATTTGCACCTAGGTACTGGGCGCAGATTCCTGAGCGTTGTTATTTGCTGTACAGGAGTCTGCGCTATTGTGATCCCTTGGCCATGCGCTGTGAGCGCTTCCTGTCTTCTGACCTCATTTCATGTCGGCCGTTGCGGTTAGCGATGGACATGAATCCCAGACCCACAGTGTGTTTTCACAAAAATCACACTGCGTGGCTGGGATTCGTGGCCTTGTGCAGTAAATAGGTTTGCCGCTTACACATGTCCTTACACCTGCTCCAGACTGGGCGGCCTCAGCTGATCCCTTATCGCCTACCACGGCCAGGAGGCCGCACAGTCTGAAGAAGGCGGAAGGAGATGAGTTAAGACAGGCGAACATATGCACTGCTCGTGCCCATAAACCACACCCTCGCTGACAAAATAAATATGACAACGAGGGGCGTTGTTTCTAGCAGGGCGGATGCACAGGCGCAGCCAGCTAACCATGATGACAAAAGACGGGAAACGCTACCAAGGGGGGTGCTGCGTATCATTACAAAGGAAAGTCACACCTCAGGGACAGTGGAATGGTCTCAATGAGACACATTTTGTACGTGTTGAGTTCCACGTGGGCAAGGAGAAAAAGTCAGCCACCTTGTACAAATGCAGCAGTACTGCTGTACTAGGTGGCTGTTATACATAGAAACACCTGGGGGGGTGGGGCCAGGTTCCCTTTTAATTTCAGTTCCTGTGCCTGCATGGCGTTTGCAGGTCACGTTGCCGGCTACACAGCAGGGGAACAGCTGGCGTTGCTGAACCCCACTAACACATTGGCTGGTGTTTTTCTCTGTGCAGCTAGCACTTCCGGGCAAAAACTAGCGGTGTTTGAGCCCAGGGTCAGCAGGAGGAGGAGAGGAGCAGAGTGTAGGCCGAAGCCTGCACTGGTGGCAGCTTTTGTTCTGTTGTGCCAGCGTGGCTTGTGCTGGACACGTTGCCGACTACACAGCAGGGGAACAGCTGGCGGTGCTGAACCCCACTGACACATCACCTAGTGTTTTTTTCTGTGTAGACAACACTTCCAGGTGGCAACTGACAGTGTTGAAACCCAGGGAATCAAAGAGGAGCAGAGTGTAGGCCGAAGCCTGCAGTGGAGCAAGTTGAAAGGGAACCTTTAACCCCCCCCCCCAGGCATTTGTTGCTGAAAGAGCCATCTTGTACAGCAGTAATACTGCACATGGAAAATGGTGGCTCCGAAAATTATGCTCCTTGCAAACGCTGAAGTACACACTCATATAATGTGTCCCCTCACACCGTCAAACCATCCCGGAAGTGGGACTTTCCTTTGTAATGTGACACAGCACAGCCGTCATTCCAACCCCCTTGGTGCCGGGCACCACCTCCTCAACGTTGTTTGGTTCTGTCACGGAGCCCGCACTGTAATGTTATCCCTTGGCCATGCACAGTTAGCGGTGCCCGTCTTCTGACATCATGTAGGTGTCAGGCTGGCAGTGCCTGTGCGTCCAAGCTGCCCGAGATCCAACCTTGCAGTGTCATCTAATGTAGTCCCACTGCGGGCCAGGGATCCATGGGCATGCGCAGTGCATATCATCGCCTCTCACTCACCTCCTTCCTGCTTCTTCAGACTGTGCGGCGTCACGGCCGTGGCATGCTATTAGGGATCAGCTGACGCCGCCTAGTCTGAAGAAGCGTGAAGAAGGGGAGTGAGAGGCTAGTATATGCACTGCGCATGGCCATGGATACCAGGCCCACTGTGGGATCACATTAGACGACACTGCGAGGTGTGATTTCGGGCAGCGTGGACGCACAGGCGCAGCCAGGACGACAACAAATGATGTCAGAGGACGGGCAGCGCAAACTGTGCATGGCCAAGGGATAACATAACAGCGCAGGGTCCATGACGGAATCAAACAACGCTAAGGAGGCAGCGCACGGTGCCAAGGGGGTAGCAATGACGGCTGTGCTGCGTCACATTACAAAGGAAAGTCCCACCTCCAGGACGGTTGGACGGTGTGAGGGGACACATTACATGAGTGTGTAGTTCAGCGTTTGCAAGGAGCATAATTTCAAGAGCGACCTTTCCCTTGTGCAGTATTAGTGCTGCACATGGTGGCTCTTTCAGTAACAAACGCCTAGGGGGGGGGGGGACAGGTCCCCTTACATTTTAGTTGTGCCAGCGTGGCGGTCGCATGACACGTTGCCGGATACACAGCTGGGGATCAGCTGACGTTACTGAACCCCAATAACAGAGGAGCGACTGTTGACTGTGCACACAGCACTTCCAGGCACCAACTGGCGGTGTTAGAGCCCAGGGACAGCAGGAGGAGCAGATTGGAGGTATTGCCGCACACACAGCTGGGGATCAGCTGACGTTACTGAACCCCAATAACAGAGGAGCGACTGTTGACTGTGCACACAGCACTTCCAGGCACCAACTGGCGGTGTTAGAGCCCAGGGACAGCAGGAGGAGCAGAGGAACAGAGTGTAGGCCGAAGCCTGATTGGAGCAAGTTGAAAGGAAACCTTTAACCCCCCCCCCCAAGACGTTTGTAGCTGAAAGAGCCATGTTGTGCAGCACTAAGGATGCAAAAGGAAAAGGTTGCTCTTTTAATTATGCTCCTTGCAAACACCGAAGTAAACACTAAAAATGTGTCCCTTTATACCGTTAAACCGTTCCGGAGGTGCGAATTTCCTTCGTAATGGGACACAGCACAGCTGTCATTCCTATCCCCTTGATGCCGTGCGCTGCCTCCTCAGCGTTGTTTTAAGCTGCCACGGAGCCTGCGCTGTTCTGTTAGCCCTTGGCCATGCCCAATTAGCGCTGCCTGTCTTCTGACATAATTTGGTGTCAGGCTGTCAGTGCCTGTGCGTCCACGCTGCTCCAGATCCCACCTCGCAGTCTCATCTAACGTAATCCCACTGCGGGCCTTGGAACCATGGGCATGCACAGTGCATAACCTCGACTCTCACTCCCCTCCTTCCCTCTTCTTCAGACTGTGCGGTGTCACGGCCGTGGCATGCTAGGGATCAGCTGACGGCGCACAGTCTAAAGAAGGCGGAGGGAAATGAGCGAGAGCCCGAGGGGAAGATATGCACTGCGCATGCCCATGGATCCCAGGCCCGCAGTGTGACTCAATCAGAAGACACTGCGAGGCGGGATCTCGGGCACCGCGGCCGCACAGGCGCAGCCAGCCTGACACCAAATTATGTCAGAAGACAGGCAGCGCAAATAGGGCATGCCCAAGGGATAACAGAACAGCGCAGGCTCCGTGACAGCTTAAAACAACGCTGAGGAGGCAGCGCATGGCACCAAGGGGGTAGGAATGACGGCTGTGCTGCGTCACATTACGAAGGAAAGTCCCAGCTCCGGGACGGTATAACGGTATCAGTGAACACATTTTATAAGTGTTAAGTTCTGCGTGTGCAAAGAGCTAAAAAAAAAGAGCTACCTTTTCCTTGTGCAGCATTACTGCTGCACAAGATGGCTCTTTCAGTAACAAACGACGGGGGGGGGGGGGACAGGTTCCCTTACATTTAGGTTGTTGTGCCAGCGTGGCGGTCGCAGGACACATTGCCGGCTACACAGCTGGGGATCAGCTGACGTTACTGAAACCCAATAACACTGGGTCGTATGTTTTTACTGTGCAGCCTGCACTTCTGAGCCGCAACTGGCGGTGTTGGAGCCCAGGAATAGCAGTTCAGGTGGTAGAAAGATGAACACAGCAGGAGACCTGGATGACACCCAATTACTTAATCAGGCAGAGGAGTGGCAAATTCCTGCGAGATCCAGGCCTGGTTCATTTTCAGGAAAGTAAGCCGGTCAACGTTATCGGAGGATAGTCGCATGCGACGGTCTGTTAGTACACCACCTGCGGCACTAAAGACACGTTCCGATAAGACACTAGCCGCAGGGCAAGCCAGCACCTCCAATGCATACTGGCTTAGCTCTGGCCATGTATCCAGCTTAGAGACCCAAAACTTGAACGGGGAAGAGCCGTCTGGGAGTACAGTAAGAGGGCAAGCCATGTAGTCTGTCACCATCTGACGGAACCGTTGCCTCCTGCTGACTGGAGCCGCCGGTGATGGTGTAGACATTTGGGGCGGGCACACAAAAGTGTGCCAGAGTTGTGCCATACTGGGCTTGCCTTGGGCAGAGGCACTGCTTCTGCTCCCTCTTTGGGCAGAGCCTCCCCCACTGCCTCGACGCACTGAGCTGCTTTGTAAAGCACTAGCAGCACTCCTCTCAGTTGGACAGGAGAAGATGATGGAATTCACCAGTGTGTCGTGGTACTCCCGCAATTTACGCTCCCGGGTCAACGCAGGGATGAGGTTTTGGACGTTGTCCCGGTAGCGAGGATCGAGGAGGGTGAACACCCAATAATCAGGCATGTTGAGAATGTGGTCGATGCGGCGGTCGTTTCTCAGGCACTGCAGCATGAAATCCACCATGTGCTGCAGAGTGCCAACCGGCCCAGAAACGCTGTCCCCTGCTTGAGACATGATCTCTGCCCGCTCGTCATCACCCCACCCTCGCTGTACACACTGACCACTGGACAATTGTGTCGCTCCCTCCTCTGGACGGAGCTCTTCCTCCTCCATTGACTCCTCCTCATCCTCCTCACAAATTGGCCCCTGCGTACCCCTTTGTGAGGAACAACGTGGCGCTGACTCTCCAGAAGCTGATGGAAAAGGTGACTCCTCATCCTCCACCTCTTCCACCACATCATCCCTTAACCCTTGCAAAGTTTGCTGAAGCAGGCAGATAAGGGGGACAGTCATGCTGACTAGTGCATCATCTGCACTTGCCATCCGCGTGGAATAATCAAAAGGACGCAAAACCTGGCAGACGTCCTTCATAGTGGCCCACTCTGTGGTTGTGAAGTCTGATCGGCGCTGACTGCGACTTCTTTGCGCCTGATGCAGCTGGTACTCCATAACTGCTTGCTGCTGCTCACACAACCGCTCCAACATATGTAACGTGGAATTCCACCGGGTAGGTAGGTCACATATGATGCGGTGTTCCGGAAGGCGGAATCGGCGCTGCAGAGCAGCAATGCGGGATCTGGCCAAGCTGGAACGCCGCAAGTGAGCACACTCTAGGCGGACCTTGTGCAGCAGGGCATCAAGATCCGGATAGTCCCTCAGAAAACTCTGCACAACCAAATTGAGCACATGTGCCAGACATGGGATGTGAGTGAGGTTGCCAAGGGCCAAAGCTGCCACCAGATTTCGGCCATTGTCACACACTACCATGCCTGGCTGGAGATTCGCTGGCAGTAACCACACATCGCTCTCCTGCTTTATAGCATTCCAGAGCTCCTGCGCTGTGTGGCTTCGATGCCCCAATGAAACTAGTTTCAAGACGGCCTGCTGACGTTTGGCCACGGCTGTGCTCATGTCGGTCATAGGTAAACGTTCACGGGTCCATGTGGGGGTGAACTGTGACGGATCCTGCAGAGAGGAATCAGAGGAACTGGTGTAAGAGGAGGAGTCGATGCGTACAGACTGGATTCCTGCAATCCTTGGAGTGGGCAGGACACGTCCTGCGCCACTCGCACGATCTGTACCTGGCTCAACAACATTAACCCAATGGGCAGTGAGGGAAACATATCGCCCCTGTCCATGCTGACTGGTCCACGCATCGGTGGTGAGGTGGACCTTGCTACTGACGGCGTTCAGTAGCGCATGTTTTATGTTTGCCTCAACATGCCTGTGCAGGGCAGGGACAGCCTGCCTGCTGAAGTAAAAGCGGCTGGGCACCTTGTACTGTGGGACTGCCAATGCCATCAAGTCACGGAAGCTGTCAGTCTCCACCAGCCTGAACGAGAGCATTTCCAGGGACAACAGTTTGGCAATGCCTGCATTCAGAGCCTGTGCTCGGGGGTGGTTGGCCGAGAATGCCCGCCTTTTCTCCCATGCCTGTACTACCGATGGCTGTAGAGTAGACTGGGAGTGTGAGGATGATTGGGAAGGTGGTGCTGTGGGTGGAATTACACAAGGTCTCTGGGAGGAAGCCAAACCAGCTGTGCGTGAGCTGGAGGAAGAGGCAACACGAGCTGAAGAGGTGGTAGCTGCCGCTGTTGGTTGGCCTACATCTTCAGTGTGTTTCTGTAACTCCACCGCGTGCCTGGTCCGCACATGTTTCCACATATTTGTGGTATTGAGGTTGCTGACATTTTTCCCTCTTTTTACTTTATGATGACACAGCTTGCATTTGACAAAACAAATGTCATCTGCAACTGTGTCAAAAAAGGACCAGGCACTGCAAGTCTTGGGAGCGCCCTTTTTGGCTTTGGAAAGAGACAGGCTCCTAACGGGTGCCAAAGTGGAGGCTACAGGCTCCGCAGTCTTCCCCCTCCCTCTCCCTCTTTGGCCCGTAAGAGGAAGCTCTTCCTCTGAGCTGCTCCCACCACCTTCCTGTTCCTCACGCCACGATGGGTCAAGGACCTCATCATCTCCACTACCCTCTGCCACCAACTGCTCCTCCTGGGTAGTCTCAGCAGCACAGTACGCACGAGAAAGCGGCACCTGAGTTTCATCATCAGATGCGTACTGCGCTGTGGTCACCGGAGGCACTGGCCCACCTGCCTCTTCAGAGTCAGAGAGAAAAAGGTGTTGGGCATCACTGCACACTGCCTCTTCTTCCATTTCTCCAATGCTGCTTGGCTGGCCCCCTGTTTCCAAGCCAAGAGATTCAGAGAACAGAAGTAGAGACGGCTCCTGTCCTGGGCTCTCTGACTGCCTGGCCAATTTGGCAGGTGGTGAAGAGACAGATGGCTGCTCTCCAGTGCTCTGTGCCTGAGAGGATGTGGCACTAACTGAAGTCGATGCCGAGGCGTTAGCTGCCATCCACCCGACAACGGCTTCAATTTGGTCTTCACGCAGCAGCGGTGCACGGCGCTCTCCGACAAAGCTGCGCATGAAGGACTGTTCCCTGCTGAAACTGAGTGACGACGAGTCACCGGCGCCCGCAGCAGGCACAGAATCACCACGTCCTCTCCCTGCTCCTCTCCCTGCTCCGCGCCCACGCCCACGTGCCTTACTCCCTGCCCTCTTCATCTTGGTTGACAGATAAAGATAAGCAGAAAAGTACTAAGGCCTTAGTGTGCTTATTCCTGTAATGCTCCTCCTAACAGGTGTAAGAAACACTAATGTTGTAAATTGTGGACTAAACTTTATTATTTTGCAAATGTGGCCTACACAAGTGTAAGTTGTGTTTGGTGAACTTAACCTTTTTTTTGGTGCAGATCGGGCTACAGAGCTAGTTTAAATCACACGGAGACCGTGCAGACAGCCGTAAACGGCGCTGCAAGGCCAAGAAACCCTCCTCTCGGTTATCCTATATAGTGTTTTTCCACTATTTAGCTGGATACGAGTGGAAAGACACTAATAGGAATTTTTTTTTTCAAATTTTAAACTGGCTGCACTATTTGAAAAAAAGGAAATTGTTTTTCAAGGTATGAGGCAGTAACGCACCCTGAGCTGAATCCAACCGGCTATGGCTGCACACAGACTACAGGGCGAGCTGCGCTCACACAGAGACCGTGCAGACAGCCGTAAACGGCGCTGCAAGGCCAAAAAACCCTCCTCTAGGTTATCCTATATAGTGTTTTTCCACTATTTAGCTGGATACGAGTGGAAAGACACTAATAGGAATTTTTTTTTTCAAATTTTAAACAGGCTGCACTATTTGAAAAAAAGGAAAATTTTTCTCAAGGTATGAGCCAGTAACGAACCCTGAGCTGAATCCAACCGGCTATGGCTGCACACAGACTACAGGGCGAGCTGGGCTCACACGGAGACCGTGCAGACAGCCGTAAACGGCGCTGCAAGGCCAAAAAACCCTCCTCTCGGTTATCCTATATAGTGTTTTTCCACTATTTAGCTGGATACGAGTGGAAAGACACTAATAGGAATTTTTTTTTCCAGATTTTAAACAGGCTGCACTATTTGAAAAAAAGGGAAATTTTTCTCAAGGTATGAGCCAGTAACGAACCCTGAGCTGAATCCAACCGGCTATGGCTGCACACAGACTACAGGGCGAGCTGGGCTCACACGGAGACCGTGCAGACAGCCGTAAACGGCGCTGCAAGGCCAAAAAACCCTCCTCTAGGTTATCCTATATAGTGTTTTTCCACTATTTAGCTGGATACGAGTGGAAAGACACTAATAGGAATTTTTTTTTTCAAATTTTAAACAGGCTGCACTATTTGAAAAAAAGGAAAATTTTTCTCAAGGTATGAGCCAGTAAC
Organism: Ranitomeya imitator; assembly: GCF_032444005.1. NCBI lineage: Eukaryota > Metazoa > Chordata > Amphibia > Anura > Dendrobatidae > Ranitomeya > Ranitomeya imitator. Next base: position 495,040,320 of record NC_091284.1, on the reverse strand, counting down.
GAACCCTGAGCTGAATCCAACCGGCTATGGCTGCACACAGACTACAGGGCGAGCTGGGCTCACACGGAGACCGTGCAGACAGCCGTAAACGGCGCTGCAAGGCCCAAAAACCCCCCTCTAGGTTATCCTATGTAGTGTTTTTCCACAATAGAGCTGGAGACTGGTGGAAAAACACTAATAGGAAATTTGAGAAAAAATGTGCAGCAGGCTGCACTAAGAGCAAAAAAGAACAACTGTGTGAGGCAGTGTGAACCCCCCCTGAGCTGAATACAACCGGGTATATGGCTGCACACAGACTACAGAGTGAGCTGCACACACACACACACACAGAGACCTTGCAGAACGCTGTTAAAACAGCGCTGCAAGGCAAGAGCAAGGTGAACAGTGAAGAACACACAGCGTTTTGCTAAATTAGCCTTTGGAAAGGAAAATAAAGCAATTAGCTAGCTCGACTGGCCCTCAGTTAGAACACAGCGTCCTGTCCCTAACTGAAATCACAGCAGAGTGAGCGCAAAATGGCGGCAGCGCTTTTTTATAGTGCAGAGTGACATCATTTCAGCAGCCAATCCCAGCCTTGCCAGTACTTACATGCCCACCATGCTAAACAGGATGTGCCCACACTTTCATTCATTCCTCATTGGCTGCTGCGTTCAATTTGAATTCTGGGAACTTCCGATTCCGGTATCCGATACGCGGGAAGTATCGGAATTCAGTATCGGAATTCCGATACCGCAAATATCGGCCGATACCCGATACTTGCGGTATCGGAATGTTCAACACTATTTACATGGCATTCCAGAGAACATCATTTCTGACAGAGGTTCCCAGTTTGTTTCGAGGTTTTGGCGAGCTTTTTGTGCTAGGATGGGCATTGATTTGTCTTTTTCCTCGGCTTTCCATCCTCAGACTAATGGCCAAACCGAACGAACCAATCAGACCTTGGAAACATATCTGAGATGCTTTGTTTCTGCTGATCAGGATGATTGGGCGTCCTTCTTGCCTTTGGCTGAGTTCGCCCTTAATAATCGGGCCAGCTCGGCTACCTTGGTTTCGCCGTTTTTCTGCAACTCTGGGTTCCATCCTCGTTTCTCTTCAGAGCACGTTGAGTCTTCGGACTGTCCTGGTGTGGATACGGTGGTGGACAGGTTACAGCAGATTTGAACTCATGTAGTGGACAATTTGACCTTGTCCCAGGAGAAGGCTCAACGTTTCGCTAATCGCAGACGCTGTGTGGGTCCCCGACTTCGTGTTGGGGATTTGGTTTGGTTGTCATCTCGTCATATTCCTATGAAGGTTTCCTCTCCTAAGTTTAAGCCTCGTTTCATTGGTCCATATAGGATTTCTGAGGTTCTTAATCCTGTGTCTTTTCGTTTGACCCTTCCAGATTCTTTTTCCATCCATAACGTATTCCATAGGTCATTGTTGCGGAGATACGTGGCACCTATGGTTCCATCTGTTGATCCTCCTGCCCCGGTTTTGGTGGAGGGGGAGTTGGAGTATATTGTGGAGAAGATTTTGGATTCTCGTGTTTCGAGACGGAAACTCCAGTATCTGGTTCAGTGGAAGGGTTATGGTCAGGAAGATAATTCCTGGGTCTTTGCCTCTGATGTCCATGCTGCCGATCTTGTTCGTGCCTTTCATATGGCTCATCCTGGTCGGCCTGGGGGCTCTGGTGAGGGTTCGGTGACCCCTCCTCAAGGGGGGGGTACTGTTGTGAATTCTGTGGCAGAGCTCCCTCCTGTGGTCACAAGTGGTACTGCGGCTTCTGAGTTTCCTTCCTCAGGTGATGTGGTGAAGTCGTTAGGTGCTGCTCTATTTAACTCCACCTAGTGCTTTGCTCCTGGCCTCCAGTCAATGTTCTAGTATTGGTCTTGCTTCCTCCTGGATCGTTCCTGTGGCCTGTCTGCTCTGCATAAGCTAAGTTTTGCTTGTGTTATTTTTGTTTGCTATTTTTTCTGTTCAGCTTGCTTAATTGGTTTTTCTGGCTTGCTGGAAGCTCTGGGACGCAGAGGGAGCACCTTCGTACCGTTAGTCGGTGCGGAGGGTCTTTTTGCCCCCTCTGCGTGGTTGTTTGTAGGGTTTTGTGTTGACCGCAAAGTTATCTTTCCTATCTTCGGTCTGTTCAGTAAGTTGGGCCTCACTTTGCTAAATCTATTTCATCTCTGCGTTTGTATTTTCATCTCTACTCACAGTCATTATTTGTAGGGGGCTGCCTTTTCCTTTGGGGTATTTCTCTGAGGCAAGGTAGGCTTATTTTTCCTTCTTAGGCCTAGCTAGTTTCTCAGGCTGTGCCGAGTTGCATAGGGAGCGTTAGGCGCAATCCACGGCTGCCTCTAGTGTGGTTGGATAGGATTAGGGATTGCGGTCAGCAGAGTTCCCACGTCTCAGAGCTCGTCCTATGTCTTTTGGTTATTGTCAGGTCACTTTGTGTGCTCTGAACTTCAAGGTCCATTGTGGTTCTGAATTACCTAATCATAACACATGTCTCCAGAATCATGAGCTGGGCACAACGTACTGGTCCCTTCAACGTACTGGTCACTACAACGTACTGGTCACTACAACGTACTGGTTACTACAATGTACTGGTCACTACAATGGCAGTTTGCAATTTTCACTCAGCAACGTCCACTGCTGCTTGTTTCTGGAAAACACCCATGGAGTCAAAATTATCACAACATCTATAGATAAATTCCCAGAGGGGTATAATTCCCAAAATGAGGTCACTTGAGGCGGGATTCTGCTCTTCTAGCACTTATGGGATCTGTATATGGAGTCTGCAAACTATTCTATCAAAAACGCCCTTCAGGAGGCAAAAAGTACTCTGTCCATCCCTCCCTCCTGAGTCTCGCTGTGTGGCTAAGCAGTACTGTACAGCCATATATAGGGTATTTCTATATTAGGTAGATATTGTTGGACACATTTTGGTGCCATTCTTACACATTTCCCTCTGTGAAAATGTAAAATTTTGGGCTAAAACAAAATTTTGGTGATAAAAATGTAATTAAATTAATCTTTACTGCCAAATGGTAGAAAATTCTGTGACCCACCTGTGGTGTCAATATGATCACGGCACCCCTAGATTAATTAATTAAGAGGTGTAGTTTGTAAAATAGTGTCTCTAAATGGGGGATTCTGCTGTTCTGGCTCTGCAGGGGCTTTGTCAATGTGACATGGAACCCTCAAATCAATCCAGCAAAATCTGAACTTCATTATGGCGCTTCTTCCCTTCTGAGCTTTGCACTGTGCCTCAAAAGTAGTTTTCGACCACATATGGTGTACTGGCGTCCTCAGCAGAAATTGAACAACAAATTTTGGGTTCCATTTTCTCCTGTTAACCTTATGAAAATAAAAAAATTGTGACTAAAATAATATTTTCTGGGAAAAAATGTGATTTTTTTATTTTCACATCTCTATGTTGCAAACTTATGTGAAGCACCTGGGGTTCATGGTACTCACCACACATCTAGATACATTCTTTGAGGGGTCTAGCTTCCAAAATGAGGTCACTTGTGGGGGGTTTCATTGTCTAGGAACATCAGGGGCTCTCCAAACACGACATGACACCTGCAGACCATTCCATCAAAATCTGCGTTCCAAAATGTCACGCCTTCCTTTCTGGGCCCTGCCATGTAGTTTTTCATCACATATGGGGTATCTGCGTACTCATGAGAAATTGCACAAAATATTTTGAGGTCCAGCTTCTCCTGTAAGGCCGGGATCACACATGCGCGAGATATGGCTGAGTCTCACAGGTGAAAACCCTCCTCTGGCACCGACACTCTGAAGCGGAGCGTGCAGCCGCACAGCAATACATGGAACTGCACACTCTGCTCCAGAAAATATGTGAAGGGATGTCACAGTGTAGAGGGATCATTATTTTCATTTAAAGTTGGAAGCACAAGAAGCAATGTAATGAAATTGAAAGGCAGAAGATACAGATTAGATAGTAGAAAAACTTTTTTGACAGTGAAGGTGATCAATGAGTGGAACAGGCTGCTACGAGAGAAGGTGAGTTCTCCTTCAATGGAAGTCTTCAAACAGAGGCTGGATAGACAACTGTCAGAGATGGTTTAGTGAATCCTTCATTGAGCAGGGGGTTGGACAGAATGACACTTGAGGTCCCTTCCAACTCTAGCATTCTATGAATATTCAACACATCTGCAGGTATACTCCCATACTGCTTCACTTTCCATCTCACAAGCAGTTAGTGTTGCAGTAGTGTTGCAATACAGCAGAGTATGGTTGAGCGAAACGGATCGGACAAATTCAAAAATCGCCGACTTTCGGCAAATTCAGGTTTTATGAAACCAGATCCGATCCTAGTGTGCGATCGGCCATGAGCTCACCGACCTTCGTGCAAAAGTCGCGTTTCATATGACGCTTTCAGCACCATTTTTCAGCCAATGAAGGAGGACGCAGAGTGTGGGCAGCGTGATGACATAGGTCTCGGTCCCCACCATCCTAGAGAAGGGCATGACAGTGATTGGCTTGCTTTCTGCGGCATCACAGGGGCTAAAAAGGGGCGTGCACGCCGACCGCCATCTTACTTCTACCGATCTGAGCATAGGGAGAGGTTGCTGTAGCTTCATCAGAAGAAGGAATATAGTTAGGGAGGGAAAATTAACCCCCAGACTGCTTGTGCTGTAGTTATTTCCACTGTCCAACACCACCATTTGTTTGCAGGGACAGTGGAGGCTGTATTTTTGTGCATCAGCTCTGTAGCTTATTAGGCTGCCTTATAAGGCTCCCTGATAGCTGCATTGCTGTTTGCATGCCGCTGTGCAAACCAACTGCTTTTTTAAAAGCAAAAATCCTGTGCTCGTATCTGCACAGTTATCTTGTTTATTTGTCCACACTTTTGTGTGCAGCAGTCCTTTTTATTGCTGCCATACTTGTCCTGAGATCATTGTAGGGAGATTGAAATTGTACTACAGTCCTTGTATTTGTTCATGTATCTTCCAGCCACTTTCTGCCACTTACATTGTGTTGTTTTATGCTCAGGGCCTGAGTTTTGGTTCAGTCACCCCCCCAAAAAAAGGGAGATTCAAATTCTCACAAAGTGGATATCCTTCAGTCCTGTTAGTTTGTCATATATCAGCCAGCCACTTTCTGCCACTTACATTGTGTTGTTATATACACTGGGCCAGAGATTTGGTTCATTCTCTCCCCCCAAAAAAGGGTGATTCAAATTATCACAAAGTGGATATACTTCAGTCCTGTTAGTGTGTCGTATATCAGCCAGCCACTTTCTGCCACTTACATTGTGTTGTATTATACACTGTGCCTGAGTTTTGGTTCAGTCTCCCCCCAAAAAAGTGAGATTCAAATTCTCACAAAGTGGATATACTTCAGTCCTGTTAGTTTGTCGTATGTCAGCCAGCCACTTTCTGCCACTTACATTGTGTTGTTTTATACACTGGGCCAGAGTTTTGGTTCAGTCTCCCAAAAAAAGGGAGATTCAAATTCTCACAAATTGAATATACTTCAGTCCTGTTAGTTTGTCGTATATCAGCCAGCCACTTTCTGCCACTTACATTGTGTTGTTTTATACACTGGGCCTGAGTTTTGGTTCAGTCTCCCCCCAAAAAAGTGAGATTCAAATTCTCGCAAAGTGGATATACTTCAGTCCTGTTAGTTTGTCGTATATCAGCCAGCCACTTTCTGCCACTTAGATTGCGTTGTTATATACACTGGGCCAGAGTTTTGGTTCAGTCTTCCAAAAAAAAAAGGGAGATTCAAATTCTCACAAAGTGGATATACTTCAGTCCTGTTAGTTTGTCGTATGTCAGCCAGCCACTTTCTGCCACTTACATTGCGTTGTTATATACACAGGGCCAGAGTTTTGGTTCAGTCTCCCAAAAAAAAGGGAGATTCAAATTCTCACAAAGTGGATATACTTCAGTCCTGTTAGTTTGTCGTATGTCAGCCAGCCACTTTCTGCCATTTAGATTGCGTTGTTATATACACAGGGCCAGAGTTTTGGTTCAGTCTCCCAAAAAAAAGGGAGATTCAAATTCTCACAAATTGAATATACTTCAGTCCTGTTAGTTTGTCGTATATCAGCCAGCCACTTTCTGCCACTTAGATTGCGTTGTTATATACACAGGGCCTGAGTTTTGGTTCAGTCTCCCCCCAAAAAAGTGAGATTCAAATTCTCGCAAAGTGGATATACTTCAGTCCTGTTAGTTTGTCGTATATCAGCCAGCCACTTTCTGCCACTTAGATTGTGTTGTTATATACACTGGGCCTGAGTTTTGGTTCAGTCTTCCAAAAAAAAAGGGAGATTCAAATTCTCACAAAGTGGATATACTTCAGTCCTGTTAGTTTGTCATATATCAGCCAGCCACTTTCTGCCACTTACATTGTGTTGTTTTATGCACAGGGCCTGAGTTTTGGTTCAGTCTCCCCCCAAAAAGGGAGATTATAATTCTCAACAAGTTTATATATACCTTCTACCTTGATTTACAGTACCATATAACGGTTGTTATTTTGGTTAGATTTTCCAAAAAATGAGGAAGTCTGGTGGAAGAGCCCGTGGGCGGTGGTTGCCAGCTGGTACTGATGGTGGTGGTGGTGCATCTGGTGGTAGTGGCAAAAGCACAATAGCACCTAAGGCTGGAGGTGTTAAGCCAGCGTCATCGTCTGGCTACACAAGGCCTCGAAGGCTCCCTTATCTGGGAGTAGGAAAACAGCTTTTAAAGCTGGAGCAGCAGGAAAAAGTTTTGGCTTTCCTTGCTGACTCAGCCTCTTGCTCTTTTGCCTCCTCTTCAGAAAGTTCCAAATATAAAAGCAGCGAATCGTCAGTGGATTCTCCCGGTCATGAACAAGACGTTTCCTTGTGTTCTTCACCCAAACCCAAAGTGAAGGATGCGTCAGGCGACACTACAGGTTACTCCATGGAGCTCTTTACACATACCGTGCCTGGGTTAGAAAGGGAAATTGTTAACTGCCCATTACAAGATGAATCGGACATGGAGTGCACTGATGCACAGCCACAGCTAGATTATTATGCTGTTCCATTGACTCAGATTACTACCTTGCCCTTGCAGTGTACTGAGCCAGAATCTGACCCTGATGAGACTATGGTGCCCCGTCCCGAACGCTATAGCACCTTACACGGTGACACAGAGGAAGGTGCACATGACATTGAAGAGGAGGTGATAGATGACCCAGTTGTTCACCCAGATTGGCAGCCATTGGGGGAAGAGGGTGCCACTGCCAGTAGCTCAGAGGTGGAGGAGGATGATCCGCAGCAGCCATCTACATCATAACAGCTGTCATCTGGCAGGCCCGTAACAGGCCAAAAACGTTTGTCAAAAACAAAAAAGTTTAAGGACAGTGTGGCCATCCGGTGAAAGTAGCACAGCGTGCAATGCCTGAAAAGGTAATCCATAGTAGGAAGAGTGTAGTGTGGCAATTTTTTAACCAAGATCCGAATGATCAGTCAAAAGTTATCTGTAAGAAATGCTTAAAAACCTTTAGCAGAAGGAAGAATCTTCAATATTTAAATACAACGTGCATGCTTAGACATTTAACCAGCATGCACTTGCAAGCTTGGACTAACTACCAAACGTCCTGTACCGTTGGTGCACCTGCTCAGAATGAAGGTAGTCAGCAACGCTACATTGCTTCCCTCACTGTAAGCCCACCGATTAGGACACCACGAGCAGCAAATGTGGAGGTATCATCGCAAGGTCAAAGCAGTCAGGGAATCACAAGGTTATTGGTAGGAAACACTGTATGTAGGACAACATCAAGAATACCATCACCAACCCTCACTTAATCCGCCATGTCCACCACCACCACCGCTAGTTCCACCATATGCAGCTCTCCAGTCCAGCTCACCCTACAAGAGACTTTTGTTAGGAAAAGAAAAGACTCATCCTTTCATCTGCGTACACAGGGTTTGAACGCCCACATTGCTATACTAATCTCGTTAGAGATGATGCCCTACCGGTTGGTTGAAAGCGAAGCGTTCAAAGACCTGATGGCCTACGCAGTACCACGCTATGACCTACCCAGTCGGCACTTTTTTGCGAGAAAAGCCATCCCAGCCCTCCACCAGCATGTCAAAGACTGCATTGTCCATGCACTGAGGCAATCAGTCAGTGGAAAGGTGCACTTCACAACAGATGCATGGACCAGTAGGCATGGCCAGGGACGTTATGTGTCTATCATGGCACACTGGGTTAAAGTGGTGGATGCAGGGTCCACAGGGGACAGCAATAGTGGGACAGTTCTGCCCAGCCCATGGTCTAGGAAACAGTTGGCTGTAGGCGTTTGCCACCCCTCCACCTCCTCCTCCAGAAGCGAAAGCTCGTCCACAGAGCGCAGTCGCATGACCACTCCATACGCAGCTGCCAGTGTTGCACACGAGGTGTCCCATTATCGAACAGCTAGTGCTAAGCGTCAGCAGGCTGTGTTACAAATGAAGTGTTTGGGCGACAACAGACACACCGCAGAAGCACTGGCCGAGTACTTGCAGCAACAAACTCAGTTATGGCTGGGCAGTGTACATCTTGAGGCAGGCAAGGTAGTCAGTGATAATGGAAGGAATTTTATGCCTTCCATAGCCCTTTCAGAACTTAAACACATACTGTACCTTGCATGGCTCACACCTTGAACCTGTTGGTGCAGTGCTTCCTCAAAAATTATCTGGAGTTAACAGCCCTGCTCCTGAAGGTGCGCAGACTTTGCTCGCACATCCGTCGGTCGCCCGTACACTCCAGCCGTATGCTAAACCATCAGCGATCGCTGAATCTTCCCCAGCACCGCCTAATAATCGACGTTGCAACAAGGTGGAACTCCACACTGCACATGGTTCAGAGGCTGTGCGAACAGAGGAATGCTGTTATTAATTTGTGGGAGGTTACACATACACGGGCAGGCACTTGGATGGCAGACATGGAGTTGTCTGGTGTGCAGTGGTCGAAGCTACAAGACCTCTGTCAAGTCCTTCAGTGTTTTGAGGAACGTACATTGCTGGTAAGTGCAGACGACGCCATCATAAGCATGAGCATCCCACTAATGCGTCTGCTGATGCAAAATTTGATGCACATTAAGGAGCTGGCGTCTGCAGCCGAGGAGGAGGGAAGCCTTGATGACAGTCAGCCATTGTCTGCTCAGAGAACTCTCCTGGATGAGGTGGTGGACAAAGAGGAGGATGATGGGGATGAATATTTATGGGAGGAGGATGCTTCTCAGGGGGCAATAGAAACTGGTAGCATTGCAAGGTCATGTACAGGGTTTTTGCGGGCCACAAGTGATGTTGATTTGCAAGAAAGTGCTCCTCAACCCAGCACAAGCAGTGAATTGACACCTGGAACATTGGCCCACATGGCTGAGTATGCCTTGCGTCTCCTAAAAAGGGACCCCCGCATTATCAAAATGATGACCGATGACGATTACTGGTTGGCCTGCCTCCTGGATCCACGATATAAAAGAAAATTACAAAATATCATGCCACATGAGAACCTTGAGCAAATATTGGCTACCAAACAAGCAACTCTTGTAGACCGTTTGGTTCAGGCATTCCCAGCACACAGCGGCGGTGATGGTTCTCACACGAGCCGTAGGGGGCAACATGGCAGAGGTGTTAGAGGTACAGAAATCCGAAGTGGCGTTGGACAGAGGGGATTTATGACCAGGTTGTGGAGTGATTTCACAATGACCGCAGACAGGACAGGTACTGCAGCATCGATTCAAAGTGACAGGAGACAGCATTTGTCCAGTATGGTTATGAACTACTTTTCCCCCCTTATCGATATTCTCCCTCACAGATCATTCCCCTTTGATTACTGGGCATCTAAAATAGACACCTGGCCTGAATTGGCAGAATATGCATTACAGGAGCTCGCTTGCCCTGCTGCTAGTGTGCTATCAGAAAGAGTCTTCAGTGCTGCTGTTTCAATACTGACCGAAAAAAGGACATGTCTGGCTACCCAGAATGTTGATGATCTAACCTTCATTAAAATGAACCAATCATGAAAATAAGATACTGGAATAACACTGGTGCTCACCCTGAAGAACAATCCTCCTCAGCTGCTGGAATCAAACAGGGTAGTGCCCACTCGTATGCATAAAACTTAATAAAATCAAATAGAAACCACGCTCGAGGAGAGAAAAAGAAACAGGAAGGGACAAATAAAATAAAATGACCCCAAGGATAAATGTCCAAAAGAGCAACAATACTACTCCCACTGGTAGAAAAGTGATAAAAGATAGTGAAACTACAATACAAAAGACTGCCCGCACAGTGATTTTGTAAAGCTAACACCCAAGAGAGACCGATAGCTGTCAGCTTACCCATACATGTTGGGAGCTGCGGAATGCGGTGCACTGCTGGGGAATTGCTTATCGACTGCAGGCTGCAGATGACCGGGGGTGCGGCACTGTCAGTGCCGGGTAGTGAAGCGCAGTGTGGTAACCAGGGGCGCTCCGGCCGGTAGCGCTTCCTGGAAACTATGAGGAGTTTGTTTTTGAGCGCCTCAGCGCTCCATACTGAGAGTGACGTCACAAGCAGGAGGAGCCTATCAGACATTTTTTTTCCTTCACTCCTCGTAGTTTCCAGGAAGCGCTACCGGCCGGAGTGCCCCTGGTTACCACACTGCGCTTCACCACCCAGCACTGACAGTGCCGCACCCCCGGTCATCTGCAGCCTGCAGTCGATAAGCAATTCCGCAGCAGTGCACCGCATTCCGCAGCTCCCAACGTATACAGGTAAGCCGACAGCTATCAGTCTCTCTTGGGTGTTAACTATACAAAATCACTGTGCGGGCAGTCTGTTGTATTGTAGTTTCACTATCTTTTATCACTACTCCACCAGTGGGAGTAGTATTGTTGCTCTTTTGGACATTTATCCTTGGAGTCATTTTATTTTATTTGTCCCTTCTTGTTTCTTTTTCTCTCCTCAAGCGCGGTTTCTATTTGATTTTATTGAACCAATCATGGATTTCAAATTATTTTACCCCACCTTCCCCTGCTGACACGTAGCTTGCCTGAAAAATGTCTAGCTTTTGGCCTGCTCTTACTGACTTCTCCAGTTCCTCCATTTGCAGCTGCTGAATTTCCACCATAGGCCATTTTTATACCTCCCTAAATGGGCTGACCCACAGGGCCGTGGTCACCACCTGGCGCAAGCACCCGTGCGAGTGCCGTTTGCCTGGACAGGTGGGTGTGCCCACTCTGGGGCGACGGCACTGGTACAGGGTCCCACATAGTACAATGAAGTGTCTCTGACGCACAGCCAACGTCAGACACACCGTCGTAATATGAGGGGCCCTGTGCCAGTACCCCCGCCCACAAGAGAGTGTTCCTCCCAGCTCAAACAGTGCTCTACCACTTGCAATACTTACCTCTCCCTGCTCCACCACTGTGTAGTCTGTGCTGTTAAATCCTTCAATGGCACTGCCAATACAAATTTGTTGAAATGATAGATGATAGTTAAAATATACAGGGGCTCTGGCCTCCTTTTAGACCAGTTAATACTTTGCGCCTAATACCACTGTCTGCTACTCAGCAGATGAGCCCACCCCTGTACCTAGCTATGGCACCTGTTTAGTCCTATTACTAATTTTGAACTGCTTTTAGCCTACTTTTTTATTTTGGGCTAACTACCTGTGCCTGCACCACTCATTACAATTGTCCCCCACAGAACAAAGCTATGCCGCCTGTTTAGTCCTGTTACCAATTTTGAACTGCATTTAGCCTACTTTATTATTTGGGCCTACTAACTGTGTCTGCCACTCATTACAGTTTTCCTCCACTGAACAAAGCAATGCCGCCTGTTTAGTCCGGTTACCAATTTTGAACTACATTTAGCCTACTTTATTATTTAGGCCTATATCTGTGTTTCCTCCTCATCCTGCCCATTGCCCAGCCACTGCTAGATGAGTCTGCTGGTACATTGACCCAGACCACTACATTCCCCTTGCACTCTACTAAACAGCCAGATTCTGACCCTGTTGAAAGTCAGGTTCCCCTTCCCGCATGCTATACCACTTTACATGGGGACAAAGAGGAAGGTGGAGATGAAAGCGCAGGTTCCTTCATCAGGTGGGGGGGCATACTCTTTAGCGACGTCACTGGCATAGGGCCCCTCATTGTACGCAAAAGTGTCTCTGCCAGTGGGAGGCACCACCGCTGTTTTGTCCCCACATGAGGCGAATTGAGGTGTAGTTGATTAATAAGCATTGTGAGAGAGAAATGTACCTTCCGTATTTTCCTCCACATGAGGCAGACAGGACCAATGCTGCTCAGCGTCCAAAGAGATGATGCACTCCAGGGATTGTGTAATCCAGACTTGTTTATTTTGTAGATCTGGACAGACAGCGTATAACTGGTAGTACAGTACTTTCTCCAGAAATGCAGATGTAGACAAGGTACAGTAAGATGTAGCACCAAGTATGTCTGCAAGTGTGAGCAACAAAGAGCAGCAAGAGGTCGAAACACTGATGCCTTCCTAAGCCGGTTCAAGTGTCCTCTCACAACAGAAAGTAAACTGGAAAATGGCTGCCAGAGGAAGAGAAGATTTGACCCCTGAACTGGAAGTAAGACATGCCCACAAGAAATAAGTGAATAACAAGCTGCCATACGGAAAAAGGCCATTGGGTGGCAGCAGAGTAAAATATAACAACATGTATGGAAACTGAGGAATATACATGGAACAGCACACTCCCCGTCTGAAATTCCGTAAGGGATTTCACTATATTAATGTCCTTAAAATAATGTCCAACAACCTAGAAAAATGAAACCAAACATGCATACAATGCAATAACAACAACTTTAAACAAGATAAACATTAAGTCAGTTTCTGAGATAATCCAAAGGAAAACCCATCTTCGGATCAGAGAAGCCGCACTAGGCCAAGCTATCTCTGACCCACTGTAATCCAATGGACAAAGTACTAGTGCAGTGTTCTGTTCATGGTTTATCCTACTGGAATGTCCTCGATCAAGAGTAGTTTTTGGCAGATGTGCCATCCATGACAGTCTTTGTCTCCATGTGGCTTGTGATAAGATCTCGCAATGCGGACTAACCTTGCGATAGTCTTGACGAGTTTCATCCAATTGGAGAAACGTTCAAAGCGCTGACAACCGAGGGTGGAGGTTGGTTTAGCGTTCGTGGCCAGAGCACTGACCTCGGAGCGATCTTCTGGATCGTCATCTGGATCCTGGATGCTGAAGACTTCCTGGACACATTCACTTCCCTTCTGTTCCAGCAGAAACTTTGGACCTGAAAGCCAAGAAGAGTTAGCAAAAGAATTTATAGACATAGGCCTAGTGGCATGGTCGGCTGGATTAAGTTCAGATGGGATATAGTGCCACTGTTCAGGTTTGGAAGACCTTCTTATTCTCTCAATGCGGTTACACGTGGAAGCGCCTTGTTTGGTTGTAGATGTAACGTAAGACAACTTTACTGTCACTGTAGTATTGTACGTCATCTATGTGAGTGTCCAGCTCATGCTGAATAAAGTCCGCAAGTTCTACTGCAAGCACAGCCCCACAGAGTTCCAGCCTGGGAATAGTGTGGTCAGGCTTGGGAGCCAACTTAGCTTTGCCGAAAACGAAACTAACGTGATCTTGATTGTTGGATCCCGTTACCTTCAGGTAGGCAACAGCTGCAATGGCCTCCATAGATGCATCTGAGAACAAATGGAGTTCCGTCCTAGTGCTAGCAGCAAGTGAGATTCCGGCGTAGCATCTCGGTATATGGATTTCATCCAAAGCACACAAAGACTGCTTCCAGGTTTCCCATTTCGATTCCTTATCAGGAGGTAGTGGGGTATCCCAGTCCTTGACAGTTTCGGAGAGCTGTCTTAGAAGGGATTTACCTTATATGGTAATTGGTGCCACGAATCCCAGTGGGTCATACAGGCTATTTACCACTGACAGGACACCACGTTTAGTGAATGGTTTGTCTGCACAGTTGATTTGGAAACCGAAGGTGTCGGCTGATAGGTTCCACCTCAGGCCTAAGCTTCTCTGCACAGGCGGACGGTCTGGTCCTAGGTCTATGTCCTTGAATCCAGGTGCGTGGTCACTTGACTCAAAGGTTCTTATGACAGCCGGGCTGTTGGAAGCAATTTTGTGCAGTCTAAGCTTAACTCGGTACAGCATATTTTGGGTCCTTTTAAGTAGGTCGATTGCCACTTCTTCTGTAGGTAGAGATTTTAGTCCATCATCTACGTAGAAGTCTTTCTCTACAAAGTCTCTGGCGTCTGTTCCATACTCGGACTCTCCTTCTTGTGCGGTTCTCCGCAGGCCATATGTTGCCACTGCGGGTGAAGGGCTGTTCCCAAATACGGGCACCCGCATGCAATACTCCACCATCTCTTTGCTGGGGTCATTGTCCTTATACCACAGGAACCTAAGGAAATTCCTGTGATCCTCTCTGACTATGAAACAGTGGAACATCTGTTCAATGTCGGCGGTGAAGGCAATGGGCTCTTTCCTGAACCTCATCAACACTCCTACTAGGTTGTTTGTCAGATTAGGACCTGTGAGGAGGACATCATTGAGAGATACGCCTTGATGTTTGGCGCTTGAATCAAAGACAACTCTAATTTGTTTAGGTTTCTTCGGGTGATATACTCCAAATGAGGGTAGGTACCAGCACTCCTCGTTATCCTTTAAGGGAGGCATGGTTGTTATGGAATATTTTGCCCATAAAGGTTACGATGTGTTCTTTCATCTCCGGTTTATTGATTAGCGTGCGATGGAGAGAGTTGAATCTGGACAAGGCTTGTTCACGATTGTTCGGGAGCCTTACCCTGGTAGCTCAGAAGGGTAAGGGAAAAACCCAGTGATTGGTCTCGTCCTTAAGGAACTCATTGTCCATTATCCTGACAAATTCCTTGTCTTCCATAGACGGGGCTACTTTGTTGTCATCCTTAGTGGTACGAAACACCGATTTTCCCAAGTCGTCTGCATAGGGAGAAGGGATAACATCAGGCAGCTGTACAGGATCTGGAAGCTTTTCCTTCACCTCATAGTGATGAGGACATGGTTTGCAGAAAGTAGTGCGCCCGTCTCGGCGTACGTAGGTCTTAAAGGAATGGACTCCTGTTCGGTCCAAGCATACATTTCCTATGACTACCCACCCCAAGTCAAGTCTCTGGGCGTAGGGGGCGTAGTCAGGACCATTACACTGTTGGCGGACCTTATGTATCCTTAAATTGTCTCTGCCGAGCAGAAGTAGGATTTCAGCATCTGTGTCCAAAGGTGGGATAATGCTGGCTAGGTGCCTTAAATGTGGTTGGTGGAAAGTAGCTTCTGGGGTAGGGATCTCATCCCTTTGGTCTGGTATTTGATCGCTTTCGATTAGCGTAGGTAGGGGTATTTCTACGTCTCCATTGACAGGAGAGGCAATGAAACCTTGTGCTCTTCTGCCGCTAGTCTCTATGTGCCCCGAGCAAGTATTCAGAGTGTAGGGCGTTGCTGGTCCCTTGATTCTAAAGGCTTCAAAGAACTTAGGTCCAGCTAGGAATCGATTGCTCTGATCGTCAATGATGGCATACATTTTTACTGCCTTCTCTGGTTGCCCCTCTGGATAGACTCTGATTAGGCATATCCTGGCACAGCATTTAGCACTTTGATTTTCCCCACATACCTCTGAGCATGAGCAGGAAACAGCTGTGGTGGACTTGGCGTGATTCTGTGGCTCCCCGCCATGGTTTGTAGCGGGACCAGAGGTAGCTGCAACTGCTGGATCGCCGGTTACTGAGGCTGGGTGCAAGGCTGATGGGTGTCTATCGCTGTGACACTCTTCACACTTAATGGCAGATTTACAGTCCTTGGCCATGTGTTCTGATGAAGCGCAGCACTTGAAACATACCCCAAGTTCGCTGAGGATTTTCTTGCGCTCTTGTATGGTTTTGGACCTGAAGCCTCTACATTTGTTCAGTGAGTATGGTCTTTTGTGAATGGGACACTCACAATTGAAAGACTTATCCCTCAACCGAATAGTGTTCTGCTTATCGGCAGGTACTGCAGGTGATGGCAGGTTAGTCTTTCTGACGCTTACACTGAGTCCTTGCGTCTATGTGTGATGCTTTCATACCTTGATGAAGGTGTTGCTGGAGCTGCAGTGTTAGACTCCAGGAAGTCGATGCTAGGGTCATTCCTCATTTGGGCTTGTTCGTCAATGAACTTGCAGAACTGAATGAATGGAGGAAAGGTGACGTCATGTGACCTTTTATACCTGGAGACGCACACTGCCCACTTCTCTTGCAGACTATGTGGCAGCTTTGAGGCGATTGGGTTCACCCCATGGGCAGTGTCCAGGTAGCACAGTCCAGACAGACGAGGGTCTCTTTTAGCAAGATCCAGCTCCATAAGCAGGTCACTTAAGTCCAGAAGCTTGTGGGCTCCCTTAAGGTTGATCCATGGAACGTTCTGCAGTCTCTTGAATAGGGACTTTTCTATGGCTTCAGCGCTGCTGTAGGTTCTTTCGAGTCTCTGCCAGGCCGCGGCGAGACCTGCTTCAGCTTGCCCCACATAGACAGTCCTAAGACTCTTAATACGGTTTGTGGATTCAGGACCCAACGATTTTACCATGAGGTCGAGCTCCTGCTCCGCGGATAGGTTGAGATCAGCAATGGCGGCCTTGAAGGTTGCTTTCCAGGCTCTGTAGTTCTCTGCACGGTCATCGAATTTTGAGAGGCTAGTGCTGATTCGCTCCCTGCTCACCATGAACCTGGCAAACTCGGACATGTCTGATCCTTCATTCTTTGTTACGGTAGTAGCCTGTGGTGCCCCTCGGGCGTATAAGCTGTGTGGCGTAGAAGGGTGAATTGTTCCCGGGTAGAATGATGTCGCTGCACGGTTGAGTTGTGGTTTAACCTCTGGAGATTCTGATGATTGCTGATTGAACTGTGGAGGCGAGCTGGAGTGCGCCTTGTGGTCGTCTTGCGGTGATGACTGCTCCTGAGGGGGTACATCACGGTGTTGGTCTTGGGTCTCTGTAGGGGCTGTGGGTGATACTGGCACCGTAGGTTGGGCTGACTTGGACGTTTCTGCACTGTTGGGTTGAACGTCATTGGAGAAGGTGTGCGCTGGAGATATCTGTTTCTGCACGTAGTCTCTGGTACGAACAACTTGGTTGTCTTCTTCCTGTGGTGGCAGGCAAACCGGGTCGAGGTTTTGCTTCAATGCTTGCTCGAGTATTTTTACTTTGGCTAATGCGATTTCTCCCTCCATTTCTGTTTGAAGAATCTTTGCTCGAGCCTCTGCTTCTGCTTTCTCCGCTTCTACTTCTGTTTGAAGAATCTTTGCTCTAGCCTCTGCTTTCTTGGCTTCTGCCTCTGCTTCTGCTTTCTTCACTTCTACTTCTGTTTGAAGAATCTTTGCTCTAGCCTCTGCTTTCTTGGCTTCTGCTTCTGCTTCTGCTTTCTTCTCTGTGTAGGAACGTCTTAGTTTGGATCGCTCTGCGTTTAAACGGGCCTCTAGGATTATGTCGCTGAGGGCTGAAGTTCTTGAGCACGATGATTTATATGACCGAAGAGAATGTTTAGACGAAGCTGACCTGTGCGATCTAGTTTCTTGCAGATGGCCGATACGAAGCTTCGCTTTATCTTTGGTGTCTTGCATGGCGGCGTCCCTTTCTCTGTCTGTGGAATCTGCCTTGCTTAACTCAGATAGGGCTTCGTCGATTTTAGAGTCTTTTAGGAAGGCGGCATACTTTGCGGACAGTCTCTTGTATCTGCCATGGGCCGCGTCTACCTGTCTTATAGTGTCCTGTAAACCCACTGCATCATTTTTGTGGTGTTGGATGCTTGACATACAGTAAGGGAGGTGACTCGTTCCCATAGGTCATTAAGGTTGTCATTGAACTCGTCCCTTGTGGAACAGTAATTCTCGCAGACCTTTAATGTTGGCTTGATGGAGCGTACTGGTCGTGCATCTGGGTCTGCTGTGGAAGCGGGCTCTGCTTCCTGGTCTTCATAATGGATAGTATCGGGTTGTATTTGCTCTGTTTCAGCATTGGGGAAGTGCGTAAGGCCATTTTGATTTAAGGTGCGCTGTCCCTTTAAGAAACTGAACTTTTGAATTGGGGGCTGGGAATCGTGGTGCAGCTTAGTTGCGACCCCCTGATAAGATTCCCAAGGTGTTTTTGGAGAATTGTGGGGTTCTGCAGCGATGTGGTATAATACACAGAGAGTCTTTATGTACAATGTGGTCTGAGGTGACGCTGCAGGAGATTTCTTAGCAGAGCAGGGCTGCAGTATGTGAGCAGGCAGAGCGTGGGCACATGGATGGGAATATAAGGATGATTGTGGCCGGGCTTCAAGGCAGTCTTTCGACTGTTCTGTCCCCACATGAGGCGAATGGAGGTGTAGTTGATTAATAAGCGTTGTGAGAGAGAAACGTACCTTCCGTATTTTCCTCCACGTGAGGCAGACAGGACCAATGCTGCTCAGCGTCCGAAGAGATGATGCACTCCAGGGATTGTGTAATCCAGACTTGTTTATTTTGTAGATCTGGACAGACAGCGTATAACTGGTAATACAGTATTTTCTCCAGAAATGCAGGGTAGACAGGGTACAGTAAGATGTAGCACCAAGTATGACTGCAAGTGTGAGCAGCATGAGAGAGTGGTCGAAAGACTGATGCCTTCCTAAGCCCAGTTCAAAAGCACGTCCTCTCACAACAGAAAGTAAACTGGAAAATGGCTGCCAGAGGAAGAGAAGATTTGACCCCTTAACCGGAAGTAAGACATGCCCACAAGAAATACATGAAAAACAAGCTGCCATACAGAAAAAGGCCATTGGGTGGCAGCAGAGTAAAATACAGGGTGGAGCGCGGTAATTTGCTTTTTTGCACTGCATGCTGTGGCGGCACTGTCGGTCGAAGAGAGGGGAGAGTGGGTGTGGCTTACAGTGGCTGATGGGAGATTTGTATTCCTCTGCCTTTCAGTTGCCATCATGCAGTGGACACGTGAGGAGAGGTCATTTTGTGTTGAAGCATATTTTTCAAATGCCCACTCGATCATTGCAGTGCAGCGTGCTTTTCGTTTACAATTCGCTGTTCCTCCACGCGGACGTGTTCCTGGACGGCAATCAATTGTAAATTGGGTGAATGCATTCACAACAGCAGGGAATGTGTCATGTGTACGAAGGGGACCTGAGAGAAGGATTACAACACCACAAAACATCGAGAGAGTTAGAAGTACTGCAATCTCCGAAACGCTCTGCTCGGAAGCAATCATTTGCTCTTGGCATTTCAAGACGTTCTCTCCACCGGATTTTTTTTTTTCAGGATAATGGTCGTGCCATAACTGTGAACTCTGAACGGTACTTGTCTATGATACAGGATTATTTTCAGCCGGCTCTTGAGGCAATGGAACTAGAGGATACATGGTTCCAACAGGATGGTGCCACTGCACACACAGCGAGGGTTACCATGAATTGTTTGAGGCAAATGTTTCCTGGACGGCTTATCTCTTTGAGGGGAGATGTGAACTGGCCAGCACGCTCACCAGATTTAGCCCCATGCGATTTTTTCCTTTGGGGTTACCTGAAGTCTAAGGTGTATATCAACCGTCCCAACACCTTGGAAGACCTAAGGAACAATATTGAAGCTGAAATTGGCAGAATACCAGTGGACTTGCTTGTTAGAGTTCATGAAAACTTCAGAAAACGTATGCAGCAGTGTGTGGATAGCGAAGGTCGACATTTGCCAGATACACTATTTAAAACCATGTAATTTAAAAATTCCATTACTGTTCAGTATAATTAAAATATAAAATAAATTTTTCTAATGATCATAATTTTTTTAATTCATTCCCAAATCAGCAAATTACTGCCCTCCACCCTGTATAACAACATACATGGAAACTGAGGAACATACATGGAACAGCACACCCACCGTCAAACACACCGCCGTACTATGAGGGGACCTGTTCCAGTGCCAACAAGTGGGCCCCCCGCTTGCTCTGGATCACAGCACTTGCAAAGTTGAAATACTTACCTCTCCCTGCTCCACCGCCGTGACGTATTCCGCATATCCTGGGCCCACGAAAATCTTAAGCCTTCCCTACCCCCCACAACTTTAGCCAAATGACCCCCAGTTTTCAATGCCTAACTATTATTATAGAGTAAATTAAGATTGACAACTTTAAGTAATAACAATTGATATTTTTGGCATTAAAATGGGCAGTGTAGGTGTTTTCCTGTCCTCCACTCACTGCCGACTTTGATTCCCCATTGACTGGCATTGGGTTTCGTGTTTCAGTCGGCCCCTGACTTTTCGCAATAATCGGCCGATTTCACCCGACCTGACTTTTGACAAAGTCGGGTTTCGCGAAACCCGACTCGATCCGAAAAAAGTAAAAGTCGCTCAACTCTACAGCAGAGCTGTGTGAGCTGCAAGAAGATAAAATTTAGTTCTACTGTACTGCGTTAGTTACATCTCACACTGGTCACAGCCCCTTTCATTTAAAATAAGCTCTGGATGCAGATTCTCAGGGAGATTTGTGTTCTGCCCATAGTCCTGAACAGCTTATATATATATATATATATATATATATATATATATGTGTATAAAAATGTATATTTCTCTGGAATAAGATATCAGATTGCAGATATCAAAGTATCCTTTTATTTAGTTTCTTAGAAGGATTGATCTTACTAAAAGAAAATATTTACAAAAAGTTCTCAAGCTAAATGTAATTTTTTACATTTTTTTTAATAATGCTGTTTTTTTCAATATTCCATATCACTATATATAAACAAAATCTTAAACATTTCCTCACTGTCCTCTTCACTTTAGGATCATACAGTTTCTGTTTTGTACAGAAGACTTTTCAGCAGTCTCAGTATCATCACTGACAGGACATTGCTTTAAATAGTATGAGCAATTACGAGTTCAGGTCCACTAAAGAAACTAAAAGGTAAAGTAAAAAAAAACTTAAAAAATAAAATAAGGTCAAATCACCCAATTTTCCCTCATTAAAAATAAATAAATAGAAAAATGTAATATATTTGGCATTGTCATGACACGTTGACTTTAAAATTTAGCTGAATTACTGTTGTTTGCAATGATCTTAGGGCATTGTTGAATATGATTAATATTTCTGTGTTTTGTTTTTGGACTTTATTCTTAAATATAATATTTAGCTTTTGCTTCAGTCTCCTGGAATTATTGTAAAAATGGCCTTAAAAATACAAGGTGATAGCATCGAAATAAATGCATAGAATATCTGTCATAATCTATTTTGCATATAATAGATGTCAATAAAATTTGTCATAAGTTATCAATATGTTTATATAATTTGAAGAGCAAAAATACCATATTGGAATAACACAAATTTAAAACCCTGCTTCGGTATTTTTTGGTCAACACCCTAAACATTCCCAAACCTGCCACCTTGATTGATGTGTATGGAAAATAAATCCATTGTACTTTTGTGTGAAAGTATTTGCATTTTTGCAGTACTATATACCAGATAAGGAGGATAAATATTGTTTATAAAAATAAAAAATGGTTACAAAAGTAGAGCAATCATTCACATTTCTCATAAGCTTAAAATCAAAGGAATCTCTAGTTAGAACTCATAAAAGCTTATTTACACGTAGCGTTTTATATGCGCATTTTACCTGCAGAAAACACACAGTCTTTTACAGTAACAGCATAATGAATGAGATTTCTAAAATTTCATTTACACAGTGGGATAGATGAGCGCGCTTAGCAAAATTTTAAATTACCAAATCACAAACTGGGAAATTCGATGTGCAGTAAAGTTATTCTGTGTGAATTAAATGTTCACTTTTAGGCTCTGAGGTCTCTCCGAGCGTAATAAATGTAACAGACCATAATAAATGTAACATGTAAAAAAACAAACAAACAAAAACTTACAGTGGATATATAAAGTGCACACAGCCCTGTTAAAATGCTAGGTGTCATGTAAAAAAAATCATACCAATCAGAATCATTTCAGCACTTTTTCCACCTTTAATGTCACCATAATCTGTATAAATTCATTGAGAAGCAAACTGAAATCATTTTGAGGGAGAATATAAAAATACAATAACAAACTTAAAACAATGTGTTTGCATGATTGTGAACACCCTCTTATAATTAAGAATGTGGTTGTTCAAAAGTAACCAATTACGTTTAACCCCTATGGCCATGTGAGGGCTTATTTTGTCTTATTTTTTGCGGAACGAGAAGTACTTTTGAACAACATCATTAATTTTAGCATGTCATGTGCTAGAAAATGGGAAAAAATTCCAAGTGCCGTGAAATTGCAAAAAAAAAGTGCAATCCCACACTTGTTTTTTGCTTGGCTTTTTTGCTAGGTTCGCTAAATGCTAAAACTGACCTGCCATTATGATTCTCCAGGTCATTATGAGCTCATAGACACCAAACATGTCTAGGTTATTTTTATCTAAGTGGTTAAAAAAATTCTAAGCTTGCTTAAAAAAAAAAAAATTGCTCCATATTTCGATAACCGTAGCATCTCCATTTTTCGTGATCTGGGGTCGTGTGAGGGCTTATTTTTTGCGTACGGAGCTGACATTTTTAATGATACAATTTTGGTGCAGATACGATCTTTTGATCACCCGCTATTGCATTTTAATTCAATGTCGCGGTGACCAAAAAAGTAATTCTGGCGTTTCTAATTTTTTTCTTGCTACGCCGTTTAGTTATCAAGTTAATCCTTTTTTTATTGATAGATCGGATGATTCTGAACACGGCAATACCAAATATGTGTATGTTTGATTTTTTTATTGTTTTATTTTGAATGGGGCGAAATGGGGGGTGATTTAGACTTATTTTTTTTTATTTTTTTCATATTATTTAACACATTTTTTTAACTTTTGCCATGCTTCAATAGCCTCCATCGGAGGCTAGAAGCTGGCACAACTCGATTGGCTCTGCTACATAGGAGCGAAGCTCAGATCGCTCCTATATAGCCGATATACCGCATTGCTATGAGCACCGACCACAGGTGCTCATAGCAATCTGGTATCAACAACCGCAGAGGTCAAGGAGACCTCTGGTTGTTATGCCAATGCATCGCTGACCCCCGATCAAGTGATGGGGGTCAGCGATGCGCTCATTTCCGGCCCGATGGCCGGAAGCGCTAGTTAAATGCCGCTGTCAGCTTTCACAGCCGCATTTAACTAGTTACTAGCAGTGAGTGGATTGCGATTCCACTTGCCGCTATTGCGGGCACATGCCAGCTATTCAAAACAGCTTTGATGCAGGCTCACCGCCAGCACTGCATATCACCAAAAGAACACAATACACACAATGAGGCATGGTGGCTTCAACATTATGCTTTATGTTTTTCAGCAGCGGGAACTGGGGTTTTAGTCATGATGGACGGAATTATGAACAGTTCTAAATATCAGTCAATTTTACAACCATCAGGCCTCTGCTAAAAAGCTGAAGTTGAAGAGGAATTTCACCTCTTAGCACAATGACCATAAGCATACCTCCAAATCAACTAAAGAATGGCTTCACCATAAGAAGGTAAGAAGGTAGACGTTTTGGAATGGCTGAGCCAGAGCCCAGACCAGAATCTAGTGTGAAAATCTTAGTGTGACTTGAAGAGGGCTGTACACAGGAAATGCCCTCACAATCTGACAGATTTGGAGCAGTATTGCAAAACAGAGTGAACAAAGACTGACAATACTAGATGTGCAATGTTGATAGACTCCTATCCAAATAGACTAAATGCTGTCTTAAATTCAAAGGGTACTTCAACAAAATAGTATTTTATGGGTGTGCCTATTTGTGCAACCGCATTATCTATTTTTTCTTTTTCCCACTGAAAAAATTTTAGTTTGTTTTTCAATTGAATTATACTAGTGATGAGCGAATATACTCCTTATTCAAGATTTCCCGAGCACGCTTAGCTGTCCTCCGAGTATTTTTTAGTGCTCGGAGATTTAGTTTTCTTCACCGCAGCTGGATGATTTATAGCTACTAGCCTGCTTGATTACATGTGGCGATTCCCTAGCAACCAGGCAACCCCTACATGTACTTATGCTGGCTAATAGCTGTAAATCATTCAGCTGCGGCGATGAAAACTCGATCTCCGAGCACTAAAAAATACTCGGAGGACACCCGAGCGTGCTCAGGAAATCTCGAGTAACGAGTATATTCGCTCATCACTAAATTATACAAATTATAAGTAACATTAAGGGTGGAAAAAGTTCTTAAATGATTTTTCTTAGAATATTTTTTTTACCTGAAAAAAAAACTGACATTTTAAATGGGTTGTCTAGACTTTTTATATCCATTGTAATGCCTCACTGCTCATCTGTCCTGGTACCCCTGCTGCATCCAGTGCCCCCTGCTTGACGATCCTCAGGGCCTCTTCTTTTCATAGTCATGATGGTGTCTTCATGCTAGAACAGGACTTCCATATGCAACCGGGCCTTGGAGGTTACGGCACATCATGATGCTGCGACGTTGTGACTCACAGTGACCTCCAAGACGTGATGTTTTCACTCTAGAATACAACTTTTGGGTCACAGGACATGATTGTAAAAAGAAAAGACCCAGTCTACCGGACAGCCGGCAGTGAACATTAGAGGTAGCAGGGGTGCTGGGACAGAAGAGCGGTGAGATGAGTATTATGTTTTTTTTGTGTTTATTAAACATGATGGCTTCAAGTGGCTGCTATTTTCCTAAATTTGTATTCTGGAGATTATGGTTGTTTGTAAAATTCAAGTTCAATTCAATTCCATTCAAATTCACCAGCTCTGCACACTTTTTTCCTTGAGTTTTTTTTTACAAGTAGCTTGTCAATACTTACGAGTATGAATACTTTTCTGCCCAATGATGACAAAAGTATTCTCGAAGTGATACCTTTATTGGCTAACCAGAAAATGAGTTTCACTTTTTGTATTAAAAAACTGAAATAAATTAACTTTTTGATGATGTTCTAATTTTGTGAGAAGCACTTGTAGATCCCTTTTTGGTGCACTTTCACAATAAGTTAATAGTCTAGGATGAGCTTTCTATTGGAGGGTTAATGTGAATACTGAAAGACTCTATTTTCTTTGGCATATGCATTGAGAGCTCAATAAATAAAACTTTGGATTCTGTTTGACCTGCTTTCCTGTAGTGTATGTCTTTTTTAGTGAGACACAATAGCTTGCTAGATGACACTATTCTGCATGGATAGCATGGTGGCTCAGTGGTTACCTCTGAAGCTTACAGCGCTAGAGTCCTATATTTAAATCCTACCAAGGATAACATGTACAAAGAGTTTGTATGTTCTCTCAGTATTTGTGTGACGCATCAGATGTTTTGATACTTATTCTTAATTTTATCTTTGCACATTGATCTGCAATAAATTATTTATTTAAGGAGTACGGAGTGCTGACTTTTCTTCAGTTTGGATCTTACAAGCGTCCCTCATTTCATTGGGTGTTCTTCTCAGTGCCCATCATCTTCAATGTGATGTGAAAACTCTTTTTCTTCCTAAAAACTTTCTATTAGAAATGATAATTTTGTAGAAATGATAGATCTTGTGGTATGATTCGATAGCTCTTTTGCTCTTTGCATACAGTCTACAGAAAAGAAGCTTGTAATGAGAGTTTGTATTGAAACAATAGTAGCTTTTTCAATTTTCACAGGTAAATCCTGTACTCAAATGCTGATGAACACAGAGAAGATATCAGACTCATTAACTTGCATGTCTCTGAAAAATGCACAGACTGATAATGTCAAGGAATTAAATGTGTTGACATTTTTGTGAGCAGAGAGTGACTACCAATCAATGAAGATACGGCAACCTGTAATTTAGTCATTGCTAAAGAAAGACAGGTAGACCGATTCGTCTTCAGTATATATTCCTTGTTATCTTACTGTCATACAATACTACTTTAGTTCTAACATGGATAGTAAAGAAGAAGGAGAAGATGGTTAGTAAAACACATCTCTTCAGTCTATGTGTATTATATAATATATATTTACATATGAGATACTCATGTGAATAAAACAACAACCACAATGAAAATGAAGTACTAGATATTACAATATTGCAGTTAGTTTAACATTGTAATAATAAGCTATACAGAAACAAATCACAAATACAATCACACAAGCACGACTTTTGATATTTTTATTTAAAGCCCAATACTAAAACAGAGGTGTATCTGGGGGAGGGGGGGGGCATGTTCTCCGGACTTAACCGGCAGGGCTGAGGTGACTCCCCAGCGGCTACATTTTGCCGCTCCCTGAACTGGGAGTTGGCAGTTCTCTAAGCCGCTGTCAAGCTGACAACTGGCTCAGAGAAGCTGCAGCGCACCAGCTCCTAGTATTCAGATGCGACTACAATGGAGGCCTTGACCAACGATATTGATGTCAGCTGCTGAGTTCACTCACTGGCACCACAGAGGCACAAACTATATTGGTGGTTAGGGCTCCAGTGGAGCAGGAGACTCCAAAGATTTATTGTAAAGTAGATGGGGAAGATTTAAGGATGGAGTTTGGTGAGTGAGGAAGGGATGGGTGAGGACACAATATGGATTGAGAGAATTTTGGGAGCAGGAGAAATTTGATGACATTGTAGAAGGAGCAAGGGGAGAGATGGGTACATGCATGAGGAAACAGTATGATGCGGGATGGGTGTGGACACACTAAGAGGAATGAGGTGGAAGTGTATGTGGACACAGAGTGGAAAGGATCAGTGTGGACACACTTTAGGAAGAGAGGGGGAATGTATGCAGACACAGTATGGGAAGCAAGGGAGGGGATGGGTTCAGGCACAATGTGGTGAGCGAGGGATGGGTACGGACACAGTATGAGGAGCGAGGGAGGAATGAATGTGGACACAGAATAGGGAGGATGGGTGCGGACACAGTATGGGGAGCAAAGGGGGGAATGTATGTGGACACAGTAAGGGGAGCAAGGGAGGAGATGGGTGCAGACACAATACTGTGAGTGAGAGTATGAGTGCTGACACTGTGAGGAGCGAGGGGGTAATGTATGCAGACACAGAATGGGATGAAGGGTGAGGAAATAGTATAGTGAGTGAAGGGGATGTATGCAGACACAAATATAGTGGTTCTTTAAACTATAACACTAATGTGTATAAGATTAACCATTGTTGGAACTTGAGATCAAAACTCTATAGAGATTTACGGTTCCGCAATGTAATAATAGCAACAGCTTGAAATTGTATATCAATATGTAAAGGACGGGAGTACAGAGCATGCAGTCTGCAGTCATAATAGCATGGAGACAACCTTTCTTCATGTCTAAAGAACAGTTAATTCTGACACATATGGAGAGTAGTACAGTAGGCGTATTAATGATTTAGTCTACTACAGTAGACTGCCTATGCTTACATGCACTTTAGTCAAACAGTTGACGCATACTAACTGCTCTTGTTCCCACATTGATGCACTGATTCACAGCCATTTTATTTGTTCAATGGCCATACTAAATACAGCACAGAAAATAGGCAGTGTTACTTACCAACAATAGGTCACAGGACCCCACAAGGACAGACACCCCAGTTTACCCAATCAACACTAAAGGGTCTGGCTGCATCCTGCATAAAATAATGCATGAGTGTTACTGCAGCGCCCCAGAGTCCTGGTTCGTTGCAGTAATGTTATTCTTCCACCAGGGGGAGTAATGTTACGTCTGAAGGCAATGAAGGAGATCTTCTGTCCAGGTATCAAAACCACACAACACACTTCACACTCCAGCCACTAGGGGGAGCAAAAGGTCTATTTACTAGACCACTCCTCACAGTTAGGTAAAACTGGTAGTTGGAGGGAAAGTTAGGGAGTTCCTGGCTGGGGACCGAGACGGAAAGGTCTCCAGGTCGAGCTGGCGGGAGTGATCTCCAGTCAGATGCAGACTGCGGTCTGAGGAGGACGAGGGTCCACGGAGCTGCGCCTGCCCCACGTGCAGCAGCATACTAAGAAAGAGATATAGAAGAGAAGTGTATTGCAGTGAGTGAGAAACGAAGGCATAGCAACAAGTGGATACCAGAGAGGAGAGTGGCCGAGAGAAGCTGCATCTTTCTGGTGTGCGATCCGGTAGCCGGAATACCGAGGGAGTAAGTGCTCTACGCCTTGCTTCAGAGACCGGCAGGGCAGGTGATTCCAAGTTGCCTGTCCGCCCTTTATACACAGGAGGCAAGGTGGCAACCTTAAAGAGGCAGGGGCGTCTCTAGAGTCCCTAACCAAAGTCTCAAGTCACCGGTCATACGTGTTTTGTTCTATCTGACCACAGGGAACAGTGAGAAGAGTAACAACAGTGAGGACCTTATTGGAGCTTATGCAAGTAGGGACCTACTGTATTAC
The DNA here is from genome assembly GCF_032444005.1 of Ranitomeya imitator. Lineage (NCBI taxonomy): Eukaryota > Metazoa > Chordata > Amphibia > Anura > Dendrobatidae > Ranitomeya > Ranitomeya imitator. The sequence goes on along the minus strand of NC_091284.1, from coordinate 495,012,041 downwards.
TGTGTACATAGGAAGGCTATTGAATTCCACCTGGATAAGGGGACTCTGGATTTGCCTTCAGACCGGCCGGACTCTGTCTACCCTGTGGTCCCTACTCTGGACTGTGGATGCTGAAGCCTTCAGTAAAGGTAAAAAGACTGCAACCTTGTGTCCTCGTTATTCACTGCACCTTACATCATCCACCATCCACCATCTACACTCTGGGAAGCCCTGGGGACATACCTCACCTGTGGGAAGGTATACCATCTAGCCGCCATAACATCGCCCCAGCGGACCCCTAAGCAGCATCGGTCACCCTGACCAAATACCACAGGTGGCGTCACGAACATTATCTCTTAAAAGACCTTTCCCCAACATTCATCAATGGACCTCCCGAGGGCCACGGACTGGGTCAGCCACCGTGACATCCCCACTGACTACAGAAGGGCCTGGATCCGAGTACCCCACAGCCCTTGGGGGCGCTCCATTGCCAATAAGATGTAAGCCAGACAGTGGGTATTACATGTACCTTTGAGACTGGTGCCCTATACAAGCCTCACATGTGTGCATTTATAATACATCCACTCCTCCATGAATAGGTAGGTGTGTGAGTGGTTGTTTCATCAGAATTTTGCTCCTGTGCTGTCCCTGCCTTTATCATGGGGACTACTACATCCTGTAGTACATAGATATAGTGAGTGTTACACACGTGGTGATGGAACCACTGTGCCATGGTCTGGGGAGAGCCTGAAGAGGCATAACTAAGCGACCACCTGGTTCTTCACTAGAGCCCCTGATGGTGTAGTTAGATTTTAACCCAGGTGGACACCAGGTGCTACTTCAGGACAGACCCTGGAGCCACAGCAGCTGAACCCTAAAGAAGCAGGGCAACAGGACCAGCCAGAAACTGGTTAACAGGAGAACTTCCAGCTGGTTAAACAGAACTGGATCAGGTACAGGACTGCATGGATGGTAGGCAGAGTAGGTTTTGGATCAATAACTGCTCAGATAGGTCAAGGAAAACAGGGCAGACTCGGATCACAGGTGCAGGTTCAGACTGGACAGGTGAGGATAGCACTACATGGATGGACAAGGCGGATCAGGCACAGGACTGGGTAGCAGCAGGTCGGACTCAGGAATGGGTTACAGCAGGACAGACAGTATCAAGTTCAGACAGGATGGACAGGTTCAGGTGCAGACAGGACAGGTCTGCGCAGGAACAGGGACCTTACAATTAGGTAGCAGGATACACAGTGATAACTAAAGTTGCTAAGGCACCTCCCAATAGTGGGGCGCCTTAAATAACAGTTTTTTTTCAGCTATTGGATGGGGACGTTTTACAGAAGAGCATGTCCTGCCCATTTAAGAAGCAGGGAGCCTAAAGGTACCTTCACACATAACGATATAGTTAACGATATCGTTGCTATTTGTGACGTAGCAACGATATCGTTAATGAAATCGTTATGTGTGACAGCGACCAACGATCAGGCCCCTGCTGGGAGATCGTTGGTCGCTGAATAAAGGTACTGTCACACTAGACGATATCGCTAGCGATCCGTGACGTTGCAGCGTCCTCGCTAGCGATATCGTCCAGTGTGACAGGCAGCAGCGATCAGGCCCCTGCTGGGAGATCGCTGGTCGGGGAAGAAAGTCCAGAACTTTATTTCGTTGCTGGACTCCCCGTAGACATCGCTGAATCGGCGTGTGTGACACCGATTCAGCGATGTCTTCGCTGGAAACCAGGGTAAACATCGGGTAACTAAGCGCAGGGCCGCTCTTAGTAACCCGATGTTTACACTGGTTACCATCCTAAAAGTAAAAAAACAAACACTACATACTTACCTACCGCTGTCTGTCCTCCAGCGCTGTGCTCTGCTCTCCTCCTGCTCTGGCTGTGAGCGTTGGTCAGCCGGAAAGCAGAGCGGTGACGTCACCGCTCTGCTTTCTGGCTGCCCGGCGCTCACAGCCAGACCAGAGAAGCAGAGCGCCGAGGACAGACAGCGGAAGGTAAGTATGTAGCGTTTGTTTTTTTACTTTTTAGGATGGTAACCAGGGTAAACATCGGGTTACTAAGCGCGGCCCTGCGCTTAGTTACCCGATGTTTACCCTGGTTACCGGGGACCTCGGGATCGTTGGTCGCTGGAGAGCTGTCTGTGTGACAGCTCTCCAGCGACCAAACAGCGACGCTGCAGCGATCCGGATCGTTGTCGGTATCGCTGCAGCGTCGCTATGTGTGGCGGTACCTTAAAGTCCAGAACTTTATTTCGTCGCTGGATCTCCCGCTGACATCGCTGGATCGGCGTGTGTGACACCGATCCAGCGATGTCTTCACTGGTAACCAGGGTAAACATCGGGTAACTAAGCGCAGGGCCGCGCTTAGTAACCCGATGTTTACCCTGGTTACCATGCTAAAAGTAAAAAAAACAAACACTAGATACTTACCTACCGCTATCTGTCCTCCAGCGCTGTGCTCTGCTCTCCTCCTGTACTGGCTGTGAGCCGGAAAGCAGAGCGGTGACGTCGCCGCTGTGCTTTCTGGCTCACAGCCAGTACAGGAGGAGAGCAGAGAAGCAGAGCGCAGCGCTGGAGGACAGACAGCGGTAGGTAAGTATCTAGTGTTTGTTTTTTTTACTTTTAGCATGGTAACCAGGGTAAACATCGGGTTACTAAGCGCGGCCCTGCGCTTAGTTACCCGATGTTTACCCTGGTTACCGGCATCGTTGGTCGCTGGAGAGCGGTCTGTGTGACAGCTCTCCAGCGACCAAACAGCGACGCTGCAGCGATCCGGATCGTTGTCGGAATCGCTGCAGCGTCGCTAAGTGTGAAGGGGCCTTAACACCAGTGTGCTGGGGGAAGGTCCTGAGAGGAAACAGATAACGCAGGAGCTTGGATGGGTATTTGAACACGCCAGCATCCATGCTGGGACGTGGACGGGGACTCGTGCAAGGGCGCTGTTCTAACAGTGACCTGGTGTTAGTAAGTAAGGCTGCCTTATTTCTGTAATGTTTCTTGATTTTTGTATATTTTTCTGTGAATTGCTCAAAGCCTTACATAATAGCTAAATATTTGTATCAATTGCATGGACCATATGGACACTGCTGGTGGCATTGTGAGCTGAATGTTGCATGCATCAAAAATATTGTACCTTAAAGTCTTTCTCAAAACCATTATAAAGTTCTTTGGATATCAAGTAAGAATACTTCTATGCTGTTAATATTTACTGTAATTTCTGTTTTCCACATTAATGTCCTCAGGTTACAATATTTTTGATGTATACAACATTCAACTCGCAGTACCCAAAACTTTCGCTATCTGTGGTCCATACAATTGCTTTAAAGATTCAGCGATTCAGCATGGCAGTGTCATGAATTTAGCATCACGATGGGGGCAAAACCAGTCAGAAGATAGAAACTGTCTAAAATGTAGTTACTCATAAACTGCCTAGTCTAGTAGACAAGCACTGGTACTTGTTCTTTACTACTCTCCATCTGTACGGTCTATTGCAATCAAGCACTAATAACTTGCATACTGTATAAGTCAGAAATAGCTTTGGGAACTGTATATCACTATGTAGAAGACAGTAGTACAGAGCATACAATGTACAGTAATAATACAATGGAGGCAGCTTCGTTGATGTCCAAAGAGCTGCTAATCCTGGCACAGAAGGAAAGTAGTACAGTAGAAGTATAACTTCTAGTCTACCTGAGTGAACAGTCAATGAATACATGCATTTTAGTCAAACAGTTCACACTTACTGACTGTTCTTATCCCCCACATAATGCGGTCATTCACAGGGGTTTTGTTGGTGGCATAGCCATGCTTAATAGCTAAATCTTTAATGCATTAGTCTAAACCACATATGGAGAATATTTTTGGAATTGTGAGTTGAATGTTGTGTATATGGGAAATATTGTAACATGAGGCCATTGTGACTTGTGCAGGACCACTGTACAGAATTCAATTGTAATGTGTCCCCATAACACAATTTCAAAATCTTAATTAAAACTCCATTGTGAAGTTCAACATTGTAATCTGAATGGATGATACTTTATTATAGATTATGAAATGTCATCAGAAAAATGCAAGAAAACTGTATAGTATTGCTTAGAGGTGAACTCAAGACCTGATCTTGCATGGGTTGCTTACAAGTTTTACAACTAGGACAGTGTGCATACACTATACTTACCCCTAATGTCTCGGGTAGAACATTATGTGCCAACAAGTTTTTAGCTTTGAATTAGCAAACTGGTATATCTGTGAGAAGCACAGACAAACTGGAAGAAACACATTCCTTGCAGATGGTGCCTGGTTAGAATGAAGGCCAAGGCCCCAGCTAGGCAAGGGAAAACTGTTTTAGCCACCGTGCCATTAAAAGCAATTTGTAACTCGCCATCACTGCCAAAAGAGATGCCAAGTAAATAGATTCAATTTCTAAACAAAGGACATTAACGGACAAAGTTGTTTAATGCAATTAGTGTATTGCTACAACTGGAAAGATTTAATATCAAGATTTAAAATAGAAAATGCATTGAATTTATGGTAAATGCAAAAATTTGCGAAAAATATTTTACCAACAGTTCTATGTAAAATACTAAATAATCAATAGGTCTTTTGACTGTAAATTTATAGGATGTTTATGAACAACTAGATGGTGGCCCGATTCTAACGCATCGGGTATTCTAGAATATGCATGTCCTCATAGTATATTGCCCAGCCATGTAGCATATAGCCCAGCGACGTAGTATATTGCCCAGCGACGTAGTATATTGCCCAGTCACGTACTATATTGCCCAGTCACGTACTATATTGCACAGCCCACGTAGTATATTGCCCAGCGACGTAGTATATTGCCCAGTCACGTACTATATTGCACAGCCCACGTAGTATATTGCCCAGTGACGTAGTATATTGCCCAGTCACGTAGTATATTGCACAGCCCACGTAGTATATTGCCCAGTCACGTACTATATTGCCCAGTCACGTACTATATTGCACAGCCCACGTAGTATATTGCCCAGCCACGTAGTATATTGCCCAGTCACGTAGTATATTTCTCAGCCACGTAGTATATTGCCCAGCAATGTAGTATACAGCACAGAGCCACATAGTATATTGCACAGCAACGTAGTATACAGCACAGAGCCACATAGTATATTGCCCAACCAGGTAGTATATTGCCCAGCCACGTATGTCACAGGGTAAAAAATAAAAAATAAACATACTCACCTTCCAATCCGAGGGCCCCATGTAGTTCTGTCACCTGTTCACCAGCTTCCGGTCCCAGGGTGTGATGACGTCGAGATCACATGACTGTGACGTCATGGCAGGTCCTTCTCGCGTAGGCACGCAGGACCTGTGATGATGTCGCGGTCACATGACCGTGACGTAATGGAAGGTCCTTGTCGCATACCGTCCTTAGCACCGGAACATGCCACCTTGCTGGAGCGGTCACCAGAGCGTCGTGAGGAGCGGGAAAGGCGCTGGAGGGTGAGTATATGATGATTTTTTATTTTTTTATTATTTTTAACATTAGATCTTTTTACTATTGATGCTGCATAGGCAGCATCAATAGTAAAAACTTGGTCACACAGGGTTAATAGCGGCGGTAACGGAGTGAGTTACCCGCGGCATAACGCGGTCCGTTACCGCTGGCATTAACCCTGTGTGAGCGGTGACTGCAGGGAGTATGGAGCGGGCGCCGGCACTGACTGCAGGGGAGTAGGGAGGGACTAATCGGACTGTGGCCATCGCTGATTGGTCGTGGCAGCCATAACAGGCAGCTGGCGAGACCAATCAGCGACTTGGATTCCATGACAGACAGAGGCCGCGACCAATGAATATCTGTGACAGACAGACAGACGGAAGTGACCCTTAGACAATTATATAGTAGATTGCTTTTTAAAAGGCACCTATCAGAAAGATCATCATACCTTAAGAGATTTTTCACAAGGGCTCTGTTCCTTTTAAATAATGTTCTAAGAATCTGAAGTGTTTCAGTTAGAATAGTTTCAACACTGTGTTTGGGTAGACTGGTCCACAGGGCGGCTCATCATTGCTCTCTCACTTTGAACTAAGTTTGATTGACAGGTCTCTTCCTACTTGTGTATATGTACAGACCTGTCAGTCAGAGTAATATAGGCAGCGGGAAGTAAGATGGGAGCTGCCCAGCAAAAGCTTCTAAGATCAACATATAATGCTAGTCATCATCAGTAATGTTGGGGTAGCCCATAAGCAAGTCCTCATAATTCATTTTTGATTAAAAAAATGAAGCTCAAAATTTCATTCTTGTGGGAAACAATGACATTGTTTTGCCCCTTCTCATTTTGCACAGAAAATTCGCTTTCTCACAAGTTTCTCTAGATGAAAATGAGGAGCAGATTGTGTGAAAGAGGAAACATTTCCTAAGAAAATAATAGGGAACATCTAAGTTTTTCCTCATTTCATGATGTGAGTGTGAAACCTCAAATTGTTACGGCTCTTCTTGTAGGTAATTAGCGTTAAGTCACCTCACCACGGCTGTACATTAAATAATATTTCTAAACATTTGGTGTATTTGGAAATAACCTGCTAATGAAAAGTAGCATCTTATAATAGAAACAGAAGTGTTCAATCAAATCTGATTAAGCCATAAAATTAGCAAAGCATGAGGGCTTACAGCTAGGAAGTGGTTATGTTTATTTAGATCACAGAATACAATCATTAAAAAAGCACATAATGTTTTTATTATGTTTGCAAATTGCAAACCCATTTGTACTTTTTTGCTTAAAGCTACTATGACAGAGTATTTATTGTTTTCTTGAATTTTCTTTAGCACTTTTATCTTCTTCATATTCAGCTATAATGACATTTAAAGCACATCACTGTTAGGAAGAAGCTACATAACTGCTCTGTTTTTGTGTTTATGGAGATCCGACTTCCCAAATCTAGCATTTATACAAAGTTGGGTAAAAATTGGAGATGAGCGGAGTCATGTCAGTAACCTGTGACTACCAGACGGGAGACCAGCGAAGTGTCTTCTATGTGCTGAAGTTTCCATGACCTTTTCTGATTACTAGACCCTGCACAAAGACATGCATGCATCACGCAGCAATGAAGACGAAGTATTAGGAATTCCTGCAGGTGGGGAGCTGTTTGCAGGTCTCCCAAGGTCCTGAGAATTGATTCGCTAATCTCTAATCAGAATTAAAGAGGAAAGCCAGCTAAAGCAGAATTTTTGAAATGTCGTAGACACGACAGAAGATCGTATTGAAGGAATACTCCCTGAAGAGGAAAATCCCTTTTGGCACTGTTGAAAGATTTATTGAAAATCAAAGTTACTATATTTGAAACACAATATTCTTTAAAAGTCCTGATGCTCATAGCCATATCAGGTATTCATAATACAATGTCTATAACTATTACTACTTACTGTATGTTTGTGGGGTTGGGGTTTCATATTGAGGCACATATCTATTGTCATTAGAGAGTTATCTCCAAGAAACATATTGAAGTATGGAAAGTGGTTCTTTAACATGGACATTTGGAACTTTGTGTGGCACCTTACACTGTTCATGTTCCACAGAAAGATGCAACAGAAGGACATGTGGACTCACAGACACCACCATCAAGATTAGTGTGACCAACCTTTGCCTTCAAAATAAGATCAAAACATCAATTCTTTTAGGTAAACTTGCACACAATTTTTGAATCAGCTCAGCTTGAAGAATGATCCAAACATCTTGAAGAAGTAACTAACCACACATCTTCGCTGGATGTGGACTTGTGCAAATCCTTCTGTTTCTACATTAATTCTCACACAGATGTGATTTGAAGGTCAGGGCTTTGTGTGAGTCATATCATACCTTCCAAGCCTCTTTGTTCTTTTTTATGCTGAAGATAATTCTTGATACCATTCTTAAGATCGTTGTTCTACTGCTGAACAAATTTGGAGCCAATCAGACACCTCGATGATGGTACTGAATGATGAATAATTATCTGACTCTATTTTTCAGTGTTGAGAACGCCATTAACCCTGATTAAATTTTCAACTCAATTTGCTGAAATGTAGCTGCTAACTTGCAAGGAGCATCCACTATGCTTCACTATTGCCTGTAGACACTTGTTACACTGATCCCCAGCAATTGGCTGATAAACTGCCCTCGGGTAAAGCCAAATATTTCAAATTTTGATTCATAAAGGCAAAGGACCTGCTGACATTTTTCTGCACCCCAGTTCCTATGTTTCTATGCAGAGTTGAGCACTTTGGCCTTGTTTTCATGTTGAATATTTGGCTTTTTGCACAAACAGTAGATGGATGTAGCTGGGCCCCACTAGTTGCTACCACTTTTGACCTGGACATCTGATTTTGAAGGGAAATAAGCATGGGTCTTTCATCTGTCGTATTAGGTTATCTCAGCAAGTCATCATGTCTACGGTCTTCTTGTTGCCCATTTCTTGGTGCTTCTTTAAAACAGCTTGAAAAGCACATTTTAAAACCCCATTATGCTATGAAATATTTGCCCAGGAGAAATCTTGCTGACGCGGTATAACTAAACGTGTGTTTTGTTGCTGTGTGCACTCTTGCCATGTTGTTTGACCTGTGACATGAAACAGTTTTCCATAATTTCACATTTGTAGCTTAGTTTGGCAGTTCCACACATAGTATTAAGCCTCACACACAGCTATTTATGTTTCAGCTAATGATTGTATTTCAACCTAAGTATGAAAATAATGATCATTATTAGTGATGAGCGAGTGTACTCGTTTTCCCGAGCACGCTCGGGTGACCTCCGAGTGTTTATGACTGATCACAGATTTAGTTTTCATCATGGCAGCTGAATGATTTACAGCTAGTAGCCAGCCTAAGTACATGTGGGGGTTGCCTGGTTGCTAGGGAATCCCCACATGTAATCAAGCTGTCTAGTAGCTGTAAATCATTCAGCTGCTGGGATAAAAACTAAATCTCCGAGCAGTCAAAAATACTCAGTGGTCACCCGAGCGTGCTCGGGAAAACCCGAGCAACGAGTACACTCGCTCATCACTAATCATTATCCCTAGCTTGGCATTATTAGTCACTCATGCTATGTACTATAATCCTACAAAATCCCTGATTTTGGGGAAATAGAGAATTAATGATGTTTTGAATGGAAAAAGTGGTCTCACCAAATATTGATTTGATTTTGCTTTAACTCATTCACTCTGCATTTGGTTAAGTGATAAAAATAAACTATTCACACTTCTATTTTGAAATCATTCTTACTCTGCAGCATTTTTTCCACACCTGCCTGAAACTGTTGCACAGTACAGAAAAAAGTGTTTATATAGAAGAATTTGGTCTTGGAAAGTTGTAAAATTTCTCTACCTAGTCATAACCATTTGGTATTCAAAAATGATATCTGTCAAAACGTTTATAATTTTCCCTCCTAAAGTTCTCACAAATGCTATCATTTATTTGTTACATATTGGATGTGCATCTAAAATCAGATGGGATATATTAGATATGTTTCCTAAATGCTACTAATATGAATGACTATTTGATATTTTCAGTGTCAATACAAGGATGCAGTCAGATGTGTGTAAAACACGGACGGCGACCACATTGCAATGCTCATCATAATGCATAAAGCTGTTTTAGAGGTGGAAATGGGCCCTCTTACCTCTTGGACCCCAGTGTGGTTGCACAGGTTGCATCAATGGTATGTCCGCCTCTTACCAGAAGGAGAGATAATGGTGTGCACTCAGGTCAAGAACAGGGAGGTGCTGGTAGAACAGACCATGTGGTCTTGCAAATCACCGCACACTCAAAAAAATTGTTACACAAGTTTATTGTGTTCACAGTCAATGTTGCCACAAAAGAAAAGAAAATGTGCTGATAGAAAACCAACGTTTCGACCCTCCCGGGTCTTATCCAAGGGGTTACTATAGAAAACAGAGAGATAATGTCTGTTTTAAATCCGCTAACATCGACAGAGGAAAGAAGATATAACGTGAGAATTAGCTAAATCATAATATATATACACACACACCAATGGATATAAATAACCGGACAAGCATAAATGATATTTGCAAACATATACAAGTATATTTACAAAGGGAGAGGAGCCAGAGATGGTAAGAGACTAACGTTGCAGAGTAACACTTTTGATTCAAAGTTGTTTGTGACATTAACCTGAACCGGGGATGTTGGAGAAAAAGGTGTCATATAAGCTAGTTACCTTGTTTTACGATTAGTCACATATAGGAGTGGCAGATGTAGTTAAATTTGCGTCTCTATTATTTGAAAGTCGGTGAATAAGTCCATATATAATGGGCCCCATATATGATGCTCCAGTGTATGATGGGCCCCATATAATGCTCCAGTATATGATGAGTTCCATATAACAATCCAGTACATGATGGGCCCCATATATTGCTCCAAACATTAAAAAAAAGGAAATACCTCTTCTCGCTGGCCACTGCAGTGCTCCGAACTCCTCAGCGTTGGCATCTGCACTGTGACTGCTCAGGCAGAGGGTGCACACTTGTCACGTCATTGCGCCCTCTGACCTAAAACTTCACAATCAGAAGACATGGAAGATGCCGCAGCGGAGGAAGGGGGAGAAGTAAGTAGCGCACCAGTGTCCCCAACGTTTACTGTGCCCCCCCCCCACCTGCCCAGGGCCCTGGCACTTGCCTGGGTGTGCTGGGTGCTGACGCTGGTCCTGCCTGGAAGCATTGGTCTAGCGAGCGAGGCCTTGGGAGTTCAGCATGGCAAATGGCATTCTGAAGAAGTGACAAGGACTAGTTGACTGGCAGTGAGGAGTGGAGGGACTGGAGAGGTGTGTATAAGGATGTTTTTAAAAATTGTGATGGCTTTTTACAGCTTAGAAAAATGTTTGCTGAAGCCACGCAATGCAAATTACAAAAATCCACATTTTGGTGAGCGTATATTTTTGTTACTTTCGAGTAGAATTCAATTCCATTTGAATTTGTTCACTCATTTCTAGTCGTTTCCAGATATTGTTTTTAGGCAGTAGCAAGAAGTGCTGTAAATTCATTTGATCATTGCAGCCACCACTGTCTTAGCTGTACTGCCTGCATATATGACATGAGACCATGGATGTTGGTCCAGGGGGTTTCCTAAACTATATGCATGCCTGAAACCGTCAGATTTTATTTCATAATCCCTCTCTCAATACAGGTTTGTCCCTTGTTTAACATATAGAGCATTCAGCCCTAGGAATTATGTATAGATTGTATTTAATACAAACCCCGTAACGCCCACAAATTTATATTTGAACCGTATGTATAGAATGCACAGCAGGTAATAGCATTCCACCTACTTAATTTTAAGACTTAATACACGTATCACTATAGCTCTGAGTCTAGGAGAATGTGCAAACGTTCAATATCAGTGACTGCGACTCACTTCTCTCTATTTATATAAAGCAGCATTTCCAAGTAATTTACTAGAATTATTGTACATTTCCGTATGCATGTAAACCGATCCAAGTGACAGAAATTTACTGTAATCTGTGCTTATAGCATTTCTCACAGTAAGTAATAATCATAATGCTTCTGTTAAGTAAGATATTGCCAAATTGTACAGTGGCATTAAACTTGCCGAGAATTAAATTGTATCTAATGTCAACTATTTCTCTTCTATTTAAGATACTTTAAACTTTAATTTCTTTTCAAGATGGAGTATCTGAAATACAAAGGCTCTATTGTGCGCCTCTGTGCACGTATTATTGTATTGTTGGAAGAAACTGAAGACTTAGTTTCTTTCTTTTTTGGGGGGTTAAAATACTATTATAATTATATATTTTTTTAATCCTAAATCTTTAAGTGATAAATCCTTTTTTGCTGCAGGCTGTATTATATGTACATGGCTGGGCATAATGATAAAAGCTACCGTACCTACAATGTACCCGTCCCTCATATAATCCATTAAAGTCTTTATTGCAAACTTTCTGATTGAACACCAGTTGCCTTCCTTCCTTTTTGGGGGCCACATTATAATGGATGGAAATAGATAGTTCTGAAAGTCTCATGTAAAAAATAGAACAAACGAAATCTGGAGACAAAAATCAAATCAAATACTGTTTACTATGCAAAGATCGGTTTATCTTTACTACATACAGTAACGAGAAGTACTGACCAAAGCAATAGTGCACTAAAGTCTCAGAAAATGAAATTGTAGTGAATTCAATAAATAAATAACAACAAATAACTGAAAGACAGAGTAACCCAATGGAGGACCACAGAAGTAGTGTGCAGGATAACGTGTAAATTGTATAACACATATTCCAGTGCGTATAAAGCGAGTTCCTGTGGACAATGCATAAACAATTTTTCTTTGGTCGATATTATTAGTATTGAGGTGCGTGTCAGTGACCATATTTTATTATATGCTCAGCTCCTTTTAATACAGTAAACAGGGCTGAAAATCAAAATGTGATGAAGGGCTAAAAGTATAAATACTTTGTGTCCTCCACCATCTAGGGACCTCCACCATTCTCTTTAAAGGGGTTATCCGGAATTTTATTATTTTTGCATATGGGTCTAAGAACGAACAGGCATGTAGTTGCTAGCTACCTGAATGTTCTGCCAGGTGCTCATCTCTGCTGGTTTAGAGTGATCATTGATCACTCCTGGCAGCAATTCTGCAGCTTCTGGTGACGTTGCGTCAACAGAGCAGCATTTTCTGTTCCACTCGGCTCTGTTGGCTGGGCTTCTTCTGATGTCATGCTGATTGACGCCTGGCTCCCTGATGCCTAACTGAGTGTAGCCTACTGTCAATCAGCATGACGTCTGCAGTGACACTCTGTTGATAGAGCAGAACAAAAGATAAGGCGCTGCTCTGTTAATGAAAGGTGAAATGAAGTGGAGGAATCACCAGCAGAGATTGTCCTCATGCACAAAAGGCATACAGTTACCAACTTTCTGTCTCTTATTTCTTAGCCCATAACTAAAAAAATACTGTATAACCTCTTGAAGATAATTCTCACTACCCATATGTCTCTAATGTTTGACTTGCAATGTTATATAAGCATTGTGTTTATTACAAGGTGCAGATACTTTATAAAAGTATAGAGTATTTACTTACTATTAATGCATGTGTATGTCAGGGCTTACAGCCTTGTCAATTTCTCAGATTTAGGTACCGTATATATGCTTGGATACACTGGACATTACAGCGATCTCTATTTGGGTCACATGTTAATATCTCCGCTGCAGCATTCAAAGGTTGGCGACTATACTGAAACTTTTGAGTGTCTTGAATCTGCTGGTCATGGGAGACCACGAGTAAGTCTATGACTTTGTACCAAGAATTCTTTAACATCTTTAGTCTTTAAAGATCAGTTTCATCAATCAGGGGCATTTCAGGATAGACACCTTTCTTTTCTCATTGCCAGTAGAATTTCCAGCTGCTTCTTTTATAGCCATATGAATATTAAAATGTTAATAAAAGTTTTTCCAAAAACCTTGTGTGTCTTTTTCTTCAAATATGCTGTTGCTGAAGGTCAACACAATGATATGCATGGGGATAGGTTCAAATATAATTACATGTCATCAATTAACATACTTTATATTGTTTCTATTTCATGTAACAAAGAAAACGGAGAGATAGAAGGAAACAATGTAAAGAAGAGCAGGGGAATGATATTCAATGTAACTCTTGTAGAAATGAGTGAAGGGATTCAAAGAAAACAAATTCATCTCGAATTTTATAAACAATTGGAGGTCCTGGCAAATTCAAACATTTTGTGATTCCATTCGCATTTCTAGTTATGTCCTTTTTGATAATGGTTGAATAATTGTGGTTGACAAGTGTGTGAAAAATTAATTATAGTGTTTTGCAAAATGTATGGTAAAAAAGCGGTAATGGCTATAGACTAAGTAGTGTAAAAGAGAAAGAAAACATACCATGGCTAAAAAAGTGAAAGCTGCTGCAGAACCACTACCGCAGGCACCAGCTGTTAGGGCAATAGTTCAAAATGAAGGACACAATTGGCTTCCGTTGCCTCCATCAAGCATATTAGTAGTGAGGAGGTGGAGGGCTTCATGGTATATTTGGCACATTAGTCATCTCAGTCACAGCAGGATGATCAGTGTGTTCTGCACAGAATCGGCTGCTCACAAATGACTAAGAGGGATAATTTTTGGACCCAGTTGCATCCATTCTCTGTCCATGTTGGCTGACCTGCCTGGGCCTGGGATGAAAATGCCAAAATTAGCAACATTTTTGTGCAACTTCTAAGTTTCACAAACATTTTGCGACATTTGAAGATATTTTACACCAGAAAACGCGTATAAACATCTTGATTAATCAAGGCCTATAACTTCACTACCTGCTCATTGTGATACTATTTTTTAGTTCACTTTACATTAAATTTTTAGCGACTAAATAAAATAATTGAAATATGATTTTCCATTCAAATACCTTTATCTTGTTTCATACCTCAGGGCATACAATATATCATTAGTTCTATTTAAAAAAAAACAAAAAAACAAAATTGGCCAGTAGTATGCAGGATAGACATGGGCACACTGCAAAATCAAGGTCTAAGCACACACTCTGTAGTCCATTTATTAACTCTCTCAAGAATTCGTCATATGGAAAAGCTACAGGAATGGTCATTTGTATGAGATGAGTGTATTGACCTGTAAAGTACTGATACATGTCCAAGACACTAGAGTGGAAAGGAGAAAGCATGGACAAATAACACAATATGATTTTAATTCTAACATCATTTAAGAAACCTTGAAACTTACAACCTCTGTGTCTCTGAATACCCAGAAGTAATCTGCTGCTCTTTCAGACACATGTTTTATCCCTGAAATGGGTGGCTTTCTAGGATAGTCTACTCTCCAGAGATATTTTGAAAGCCATATTGCATATGGGCTTAGTTTCTTTATTCATGATGACCCTCATAAACAAATCTCTCTCCCTTCCATAAATAGTAAAAATAAAAGTGTCAATGCTAGCGCACAATAAAACTACAGTGATATAAAACATGTTTATGTATTCCTGAGCATAAAACATTGTGCAACTTCAGATAATATAGTAATGAAATGCAGTCACATTGCCCAAGATACACATTGTTGCCATCACGTATGCAGGGGGAAAAGGATGATTTCAATAAGACCCTTGAATAATTCTTCGGTGGGGATAGGAAAGAGTTAAACTCAATTTGTGGCTATTTTGCCATCTTCAGAATATGTTGAGTACACCAGTAAGGTACATATAGGCCAGTGGATCATGGTTTTCATTTGATTTTAATGAAAGTTAACCTATTAATTGAGATTACAAGAAATCATAGGTAATTGTATATTAAGTAGTAAAGCTAGGTTAGTATTACATTTGTCCTATGTGTTGGGAAATACTTGAAATTATTTGACTATCATTAATCAAAAACGTGCCAAAAGAATCAATTTGTAATATGTTTGGTCGTAATATCATGGTATGCTTTTGCAACTTTTCTCTTCCTATTAAGATCTTAGGCCACTTGATAAAGCCTGGGAGTTGGGAGATAAAAAGCTCGGCCAAGGAAGCATTTGTCCAATAGTTATTGTGTATCGTTAACTATTCATTTAGCCTCAATTACACATTTTTTTATTTAGAAAAAACAAAAAAATATATGAAGGTCATTCTATACAAATGTTTCAGGCAAGCACAATTAATATTGGTATGGCATATTAAAACGCAATAATTAAAGAAGAAAAGGAAAGGACCAGCTCCCCATTATCATTGTCCATGGGATCCCGGAGCACGGACGGCGTCTATGCTAGGGCGTAATGGAAGCAGCAGAGGAAGAAGATCAAGCTCCATGGTGTAAAATCTTTTCTGTATTAGTGGAAGAATATAAATAAAACGGTGAGAGTAAAAACTTAGCATGCCTTAGCTACAAACCAGGTACACAGTCCAATTATTAAAATGCATGCAAATAACTAGTCATATAGTATATTTAGTTTTTTTTTATAGCTGTTTTTACCTGATTTATAATTTTATATAAATCAGAATTTTTCGTAAAATATAACATGAATGTTATTTGTTTCACATATGAATGCACTGGCTTTGAGCTCTAACTTTCGAGGAATGGGGCATTATGAACCATTCTAATTTCTTGTAAAGGCACATGTCACTTTGGATGCCTGTGCACAGCTTCTGTGCTTAGTGATACCTTTTTCTTTATGAAGGATAAGAAAATGAAGATATACAATGGTATTGGTTCCACTGATGTGAGGAAGTGGAGGCATGACCAAAATTCATCATTGTAAAACTGCACTAAGGGCTCATTCAGACATCAGTGATTTTTCATCAGTGTTTGTATGCCAAAACCAGGAGTGGACGATACAGCAAAAAAAAGTATAAATGAAAGATTGACACCTGTTGTCACGGGGAGCTTTGGGAAAATGGGAGATAAGGAACCTGGGCCCTTGAACTGCCTCTCAGGCTAGTGGAGCCCTGTCTTTCCCTAACTCAGGTGTACCCTTGATGGTAGGGAGGCCTGAGTCACCGACCTGTCCCGATCTTCTGTCCAGCCCTGAGCTAAACCCCCAACCCCCACCTCAGGAGGTGCACCGTAAAGGAAAACACTGATAAAGACCAACAGGGATAAAGTAAACTGCACCACAAAACAAACTATCAGGACAACACAATATGTGTGTGGAGGGAGCACAATACAAATAGGGAAAAGAACAAATAACAAAGGTATACTTCTCCGGACCCCAAATCTTAATTTGTGTGAACAGCTAAATGTTGTAGTTGGCATCCAGGAATGTTCTGAGTCATACTTAAAGGGAGAAGGCGTTCCCAGCAGCCTCAGCCTACGATTGACACTAATCAAAAAGTTAACTCCTGTAAAGCTGAGCATCAGAGATCAAACCACCGCCAACGCCCAAACTCAGGCTGAGCAAGAGGAACGTCTAAGACTGCACATCAGACTCCCCAGTGTGAACAGAGTCCAAAGCCAACATGACACCTGTTCTGTGTTTTGGAGACACTCCTGGTTTTGGCATACAAACACTGATGAAAAATCACTGATGTTTGAATGAGCTCTTAGTGCAGTTTACAATGATGTTATATTTTGGTCATGCCTCCACTTCCACTTCCTCAGATCAGTGGAAACAATATCATTGTACCATCTTCACTTTCTTATCCTTCATAAAGATAAAAGCATCACTAAGCACAGAAGCTATGCACAGACATTAAAAGTGATGCCAGCCAGTCCACTGACATCCATGACTGCCTGGCACCTAATCAGTTCTGCATTTATTTATTGAAAAAGTATCAGCATTCCTCTAGAAGTTGGAAGACTTTGAATATTTGTCTTTCTGTTCTCTGTAGACACCGAAATACTGATCCAACTGTGAAGGAGACTCCCAAGAGATTGCCCAATCTGATGACATTTTTAATTGTGAGGCAGCCACTTTATGTCTTTACACTCTTGCCTGTTCAACCAAATGTTGTGCAGGGAAATGTATTCCCTTAAATGGACCTTTATTGTAGTTTTCTGCATAGTGGGTGGACTGTGATCTTTGCTTTTAGCTACATTTTGAGAGAAAAAGTTAGTGCAACCTATATTTTATTCATTTACACCTCATCTCCCTTTTGGTTTATGAGTCCAATGAGCAGGTAACTCAGTGATTACAGCAATACCTGTATGCGGCTAAGTTCACACCACCGTATGTTCAGTCCAAGTTACTTTCCGTCAAAAAATCTGATATCACGCGGACAGCGCTAAGACGAATGTTATTGAATAAGGCTATTCAGTTAAGCATTTTTTTGTTTTGCAGACTGAATCTGTGCTTGAAAAAAAAAATTGCAGAATACACTAAATTCTTCCGCATCTCAGATGAGACTTGTCTATTCAAGTCTATGGGTGTGCAAAAAAACTGGATCCCATGCGGATCAACCATACACCATCCATTTTTTTACCAAAACATTTGCCATTAATAACCGAAGAAACTGTATTTGGTCAAGCTAATGATAAAACGTTGATGTATAAAACATGGATATCACACATGGGTATGACATAAAGGTGGCATGCGGATTGCATCATGTAAATGAAAATTCTGAGTTCTCTTGATGAAATGAATGATTTTTAATACGCTCGCGTGAGGTTAACTATTTGCAAAGATAGCTGTCAATCATTGAGTAGGAACACCCTCGGGACTACTGATCAAGGATATTAAATGAGTAAATAACTACGAATGTTTCCTATAAAACTTTGTAATAATCCGCTCTACAACATGCTACATGCACACTTGACACCATGTTCAAAGTGACAGGTTCCCTTTAAGTTTGACAACGGATGAGGGATTTTGATTTAGTTGTGCGCTCCTGTCTGCCAGGGCTGGCGTGCCAATCTCTTGAAAGGCTTTTAAAATAATCTGTGCTTTACAATATGACTTTGCTGTTGCCAGCCACTTTACAAACATATTGAGAGTCCATTAATTTCTTCATCTCAATATGACCTTGATGGTTTCCACATGAGCTGTGTAAGGTCACGTCATGCTAAAGGATGTTCACTGGGCTCGCGCATTATCTGATTCAAGGGCCAAGTCGCTTTGAAGACTATACCATTGTAAATATGTAGTAGTCAAATGTCATGAAACCTTAGCAGTAGAAAATAAATGGACACTGGTATACAACATGAATCAACGACTGTATATAATAACAGACATAAAACCATATTTTTCTGTTGCAGAGCAATTAAGTGCAGCTTCGTGTATGCATGCGGGCTAACGTTTCCATCATACAGGTGTAAGAACAGACAAGTAAAATCATTCCGGATATTCTAAAACAAATAGAATATCATTTTCTACGAATTAATAGTATTTTAAAATTGAATAAAAAAAAAAGCTCTGAATGCTTTGTCTCTCTTTCATGAATATTTAAACCATTAATATGTCAAATAGTATAATATGCCTTGCCATCTTTTGTCAACTATCTTTCAGAAAATGTGGAATCTCAGCCAATTAATAAATGCATAAAAATAATTAAATAATCATAATGAGACTTATGAACAAGTCACATGGCTCAGAACACTTTTATGTTACTAAAGCGGCTTAGTGTTAATTTAGAATAAAATGACCTCTGGGATCTTTTATGTCTGCTGCAGTCACCTTACAAAGAAGAAAAAAAGTTCATTTTCACTTAATTTGGAGTCAGTTTGATTAATGTTTTATTTAATAAAGTAACAAACCGTCAGCTGTAGTTGAAGGTCACGCTGGATTCCAATTTTATTAAATAAAGTGTATGTAAACTATTTCCGCCACTTTTATTTATTGCTTCAATGTATATGGGCTCAAAATAAAGCAAGTTGGATATTAATCTAACTTTAATAACTCATTGTTTCATGCATACAATCTTTTTTTAAATTTATCATATATAATATAAAAATGGTAAAAAACTATTCCAGTAAAAATGGGCCAAGAAGTCCATATATTTCCATTAAAGGGGTTGTCTGGGACGAAAATAGAATGAGTCATCAATATGAGATCGGTGGGGGGTCTGGCTCTTTTTTGATTGAAGATATTTATCATACATAAATAATATAAAAAAAAATAAAAAAGCATACAAGGGGGCTGACGTTCTACAAATAGAAGATAAAAGTGTCATTATTATAGAAATGTATGCACATTATTATTATGGGGGTTGTGTGGGACTAACAAATTGGTAAACTGTCTGTAGGATGAGTCATTAATATGAAATTTGCGTGGGTCTTAGGCCGGCGTCACACACAGCGTAAAACAATACGGTCCGTATATTACGGCCGTAATACGCTGAAAAGTCCCGAAAAAAGTGGTCCGTAGCTCCTCCGTAGGCAGGGTGTGTCAGCGTTTTTTGCGCATGGCATCCTCCGTATGTAATCCGTATGGCATCCGTACTGCGTGGTTTTCTCGCAGGCTAGCAAAACCAACATACCGCTATAGAAGTGATCCATGTGTCCCAAAAAGAAAAGAAAATATATATATACTGTCTATATATATATATATATATATATATATATATATATATGTCAGTAGACACATATATTAGAGAGAAAAGCCGGTAATTCAGTGCGGTGTACAGTAAAATCACACTGACAGCTTACAGTAGAATAGGTAGAATAAATGTGTACACATAGAATAGGTATATATATATATATATATGTCAGTGAGACACATATATGTATATATATTAATATTTATTCCAGCGCTAGACAGCTTGAAAGCCGGTAATTCAATTACCGGCTTTTTCCTTCTCCTTCCTAAAACCCGACATGATTTGAGACATGGTTTACATACAGTAAACCATGTCTTCTCTCCATTTTTTTTGCAGATTCCACACTACTAATGTCAGTAGTGTGTATCTGCAAAATTTGGCCGTTCTAGCTCTTAAAATAAAGGGTTAAATGGCGGAAAAAATTGGCGTGGGCTCCCGCGCAATTTTCTCCGCCAGAGTAGTAAAGCCAGTGACTGAGGGCAGATATTAATAGCCTGGAGAGGGTCCACGGTTATTGGCCCCCCCTGGCTAAAAATATCTGCCCCCAGCCACCCCAGAAAAGGCACATCTGGAAGATGCGCCTATTCTGGCACTTGGCCACTCTCTTCCCATTCCCGTGTAGCGGTGGGATATGGGGTAATGAAGGGTTAATGCCACCTTGCTATTGTAAGGTGACATTAAGCCTAATTAATAATGGAGAGGCGTCAATTATGACACCTATCCATTATTAATCCAATACTAGTAAAGGGTTAAATAAAACACAAACACATTTGTTAAAATTATTTTAATGAAATAAAAACAATGGTTGTTGCAGTATTTTATTCAACGCCCAATCCAGTCACTGAAGACCCTCGTTCTGTGAGTAAAAAAACATAATAAACCAACAATATACTTACCCTCCGCAGATCTGTAACGTCCAACGATGTAAATCCTTCTGAAGGGGTTAAAACATTTTGCAGCAAGGAGCTGTGCTAATGCAGGCTGCTCCTCGCTGCAAAACCCCAGGGAATGAGGCTAAAAATAGATCAATGATCTATATTTAGCTTCATTTGCGGTGAGGCGCCCTCTGCTGGCTGTTCATAGATCGTGGGAAATTACCTAGAAAGCTCCCTGGCTCCCTGGCTTTCTAGGTAATTTCCCACGATCTATGAACAGCCAGCAGAGGGCGCCTCACCGCAAATGAAGCTAATTATAGATCATTGATCTATTTTTAGCCTCATTCCCTGGGGTTTTGCAGCGAGGAGCAGCCTGCATTAGCACAGCTCCTTGCTGCAAAATGTTTTAACCCCTTCAGAAGGATTTACATCGTTGGACGTTACAGATCTGCGGAGGGTAAGTATATTGTTGGTTTATTATGTTTTTTTACTCACAGAACGAGGGTCTTCAGTGACTGGATTGGGCGTTGAATAAAATACTGCAACAACCATTGTTTTTATTTCATTAAAATAATTTTAACAAATGTGTTTGTGTTTTATTTAACCCTTTACTAGTATTGGATTAATAATGGATAGGTGTCATAATTGACGCCTCTCCATTATTAATTAGGCTTAATGTCACCTTACAATAGCAAGGTGGCATTAACCCTTCATTACCCCATATCCCACCGCTACACGGGAATGGGAAGAGAGTGGCCAAGTGCCAGAATAGGCGCATCTTCCAGATGTGCCTTTTCTGGGGTGGCTGGGGGCAGATATTTTTAGCCAGGGGGGGGCCAATAACCGTGGACCCTCTCCAGGCTATTAATATCTGCCCTCAGTCACTGGCTTTACTACTCTGGCGGAGAAAATTGCGCGGGAGCCCACGCCAATTTTTTCCGCCATTTAACCCTTTATTTTAAGAGCTAGAACGGCCAAATTTTGCAGATACACACTACTGACATTAGTAGTGTGGAATCTGCAAAAAAAATGGAGAGAAGACATGGTTTACTGTATGTAAACCATGTCTCAAATCATGTCGGGTTTTAGGAAGGAGAAGGAAAAAGCCGGTAATTGAATTACCGGCTTTCAAGCTGTCCAGCGCTGGAATAAATATTAATATATATACATATATGTGTCTCACTGACATATATATATATATATATACCTATTCTATGTGTACACATTTATTCTACCTATTCTACTGTAAGCTGTCAGTGTGATTTTACTGTACACCGCACTGAATTACCGGCTTTTCTCTCTAACAGCGCTGCGTATTTCTCGCAAGTCACACTGCTTGTCCGTGTGTAATCCGTATTTTTCACGCTTCCATAGACTTTCATTGGCGTATTTCTTGCGCAGTACGGTGACAAACGCAGCATGCTGCGATTTTGTACGGCCGTAGAAAGCCGTATAATACTGATCAGTAAAATACGGCAAATAGGAGCAGGGGCATAGAGAATAATTGTGCCGTATTTTTTGCGAGTTTTACGGACGTAGATTCTGCGCTCTTACGTCCGTAAAACTCGCATGTGTGACGGCGGCCTTACGCCTTCACCCAATCTATCAGATGATTCCACTGCAGGGGGCAGACGGAAGCAATGTCTGGAACATTTCAGTCTGTTACGTAGTTTAAATGTAATGGAGAGTATGCCAGCTTGCCGGTTGTGGCTCAATATGTAGGAGCGCGGAAGACGATGAAAAAGGAAAAGTAGATTCCAACTCAGATTAAATTCACATCCTTTATTGGGAAAAGTAAAAATGCAGTTCCATGAAGAATGTTGGAGAAAGGAGATCAAAGATTGACAGACATATTGCAACGCGTTTCAGTCGCTCTCCAGTGTCTTCTGTCACCAGGGTTTACTGTTACACAGTTTACAGGCCTCTGCCGAGTACTGAAGTTTTTTCCTATACCTTCACACATTGCTTACATCAGGCCACTGCTGGCACAGATACCAGATGATTAGTGGGGATGAAGGGTGGGATATTGCTGAACAAAAGGTTACAAATGTATTAGTCTTGGAAAATAATGTACTTACGTGGCTATAAATGTGCTTCTAATTGTGAAATGTTAAGTAGTCTTTTACATGTTATTTATGATAATTATCTTCAGTAAAAAAGACCCACACCCCCAACATTTTCATATTGATGAGTTATCCTATATTTTTTCTTGGACAATCCCTGTAATGGAAACTTTTGGACTTCTTGGCATGTTTTACTTGCTTTTCCTTTTGTTTCTACTGATACTGTTATGACATCTGAAAGTGATTTCTGTAGAACAGGATGTGCCGGTGTATTGGGCTCAATTTCTAGCAGAAAAAAAGCAAGATTTTTGGATATAGTTTTTTAAGTATAGATAGTGACATGGCAAACAAATAAAAAGCATTACAAAAATTTCCTAAAAGATATATTGAAATTAACACTTGGTTTAAACAGTGGGTTATTTTCTGTTTACACATTCCCTTTAAAAGGGTTTTCCATAACACAATACCTTCTTAAGAAGAGTCCCCAAGTGCATACAATGGTTACAATGAATCCTCCCCAGGATTTAGTTGTAATCTGAGCAATCTACTAGTAAGTGTTGACTTTTCCCACAGCGCCATCACAGGGGAAATGTAGCATTACACTAGTGTCATTTAAATAAATTTGCTGTATATTAAATGCACAGACAACTCTCATTGAGATCCCTCTAATCTGGCTAATAGATGAATGGGAAACTAATTTCCACGACTAGCCATAATTGGGAAGGTGGAATAATTCATCTAATTTATATTAGTATTGTGCAGTACATATTAAGAAACACAATCTCTAATTAGCCTATATTCTGTTAGTTGTTTATGTTATTGCCTGGCTAATTATCACACAGTGAAATCAATAAAACATGACCTGCTGGTGGCACTTGATTAAAGGTTGATGTGATTTAATAAGATACTGAATAAGAAATCATTCATTGTATTATCTCAAAATTATAAATATTGTCTGCAACTGTTCAGCATATTCCACCTTTCTGTTAGTGTTTACTATCCACTCACAAAGCAATAAATCTATAAAATACATAAAACTTAAAGCACCACTCCAGCATTTTTTTTTCATTTCACTTCTACTGTGGTGCTTAAAATCCAAGTCCATTGCCCCCTGTCTGATACTCAGCTTCCAGTGTTTTCATCTGTTTTCCCCTCTGCTCCGGTCCGTCTCCTGTAATTTGTGATCTGCTGTCTGCTCCAGTGTTTCATGGAGCGAGCCGAGGTCACTAATCAATGGCAATCTATGAGATCCTCGTTCTGGCTCACATAGGTTTGCATTGCGAGCTTATGAGGTCGCTTCTGAGTTCTTGCCACTCAGAAGTTGCGCTCACAAGATGTTGCTGCAGGACAGGAGCGGTGCCAAAAAAGGGCGAAGACACCAGAGGGTGAGCTTATGATCAGAGGCAGAGGACTTACGTTTAAAGCACCATTTAAGAGGTGAAAAAAAGCAACAATGCTGGAGTGACTAATTAAATATGAGGAAAACTTGAGTCATAATGTATCTCAAAATATAAATATTTTTATAAAGGATAGATATTTACCACAGACTAAATACAAATGCATATAATAGGATATGATAAAATAATGTGATCCCAAAAAATGAGTAGTAACAGTCACAGGGTGGATCGGGACAACATATTATGCTAAATAGTTGCATATACATGTAGAAAGCAATGCACATAAGCAATGTAACTTAAACAGGTAGGACAATCGGTTAGTCACTTGTTTGTACCAAGACTAATCAGTTCCACCTATAACTATCACCATGTTTAGTGCTAGTATGCATTGCTAAAAACCATTACAATGTATCAGTCATAAGTACATACGTACATACTGTACGTTTCAGGAATATAAAGACTCGCTTCCTCAGGGGGGCCCCCTTGAGAAGCAAGTCTTTATACTCGCGAAACATACGTCGGGTTTGCGGTCACATCGTGGACAAGAGGAGACACAATAGGGGTAATTAACCCTTGATTTATTGATGCATATCTTATGCTACTTATGTATGATACATTGTAATGGTTTTTAGCAATGCATGCTAACACTAAACATGGTGATAGTTATAGGTGGAACTGATTAGTCTTGGTACAAACAAGTGACTAACTGATTGTCCTACCTGTTTAAGTTACATTGCTTATGTGCATTGCTTTCTACATGTATATGCAATTATTTAGCATAATATGTTGTCCTGATCCACCCTGTGACTGTTACTACTCTTTTTTTGGGATCACACTATGTTAGGGCTAGCGGAACGCACCAGATAATTAGAAAGATGGTATAAGGTGCGTTCGCAGCCCGGCATCCACCATGCAGAGATGGAACCTGCTACTGAGTAATGACAGTCTATATGGCGGTAAAATGTGGATACACACATGGGTTAGCTTCACCCGGTATGAAGGAAGTGAACCCTGTTGCGTCACAGGGCCGCGGTACCACACAAAGAGCGCAAGCAAGGAGTCACAGAACTCTGTCCCAAGACTCAGGGAAAGAGTTCCTCTGGACCTCTTGCGCTCGACACTGCTACTAGGGTGTCAGAGTTTAACAGAAATAATAATTTATTGCACAAGAGTGCGTGCAGGGCCACTCTGGCGGACGCCACTAACCACCCAGACTTGGGCCAGGAAAGCACTCTATTAGCGCACGGCGCCACACTGGCGGTCATTGCAATCAGACGCTGTATCGTGTGCTAGGTGTGCAGGTAGCAGAGTCAGGCGCTAGCTAGCATCCACCATTCGCGAGCAGTCAACAACAAACAACATCTACACACACACGTTATCAAGTATACACTAGCGCATGGTCGAGCGGCCATGCGAACCTTTTATAGCAGCAGTGCTACGGAACCTTCCAGATGGTCCAATAGGAGCCGCACAGGACCCGAGCATGTGACCCCCAACCTCCAATGGGAGGTCATCCCGTGGGCATGCTCAGTATGGGAAAAGCAGGACTTAGTCCCAGAAAGACCTGCTCACTGCTGATCGGTGCTGGCTACAAAGGTAGAACCTGGAAAGAAAGCAATAACCAGTTGAACAGTATCAGCTTGAGCCAGACGCTGGGGCCGATGTCTCTGCTGAGCAGGCTCTACTGCGGCTGGAGAAGAATGGGAGACCGCAATGGAGATGGTTTGAGATTCCCCCTGTGCAGAGGTGGGAACTCTACACCTAACACATTATTTTATCATATCCTATCATATGTATTTGTATTTAGTCTGTTGTAAATATCTACCCTTAATAAAATATTTATATTTTGAGATACAGCACAAAACAAAAGTTTGGACACACCTTCTCATTTAAATATTTTCTGTATTTTCATGACTATGAAAATTGTACATTCACACTGAAGGCATCAAAACTATGAATTAACACATGTGGAATTATATACTTAACAAAAAAGTGTGAAACAACTGAAAATATGTCCTAAATTCTAGGTTCTTCAAAGTAGCCACCTTTTGCTTTGATGACTGCTTTGTACACTCTTGGCATTCTCTTGATGAACTTCAAGAGGTAGTCACCGGGAATGGTCTTCCAACAATCTTGAGGGAGTTCCAGAGATGCTTAGCACGTGTTGGTCCTTTTGCCTTCACTCTACGGTCCAGCTCACCCCAAACCATCTCGATTCGGTTCAGGTCTGGTGACTGTGGAGGCCAGGTCATCTGGCGTAGCACCCCTTCACTTTCCTTCTTGGTCAAATAGCCCTTACACAGCCTAGAGGTGTGTTTGGGTTCATTGTCCTGTTGAAAAATAAATGATGGTCCAACTGAACGCAAGCCGGAAGGAAGCCATGCTGGTTTTGTATGCCTTCAATTTTGAATAAATCCCCAACAGTGTCACCAGCAAAGCACCCCTACACCATCACACATCCTCCTCCATGCTTCACGGTGGGAACCAGGCATGTAGAGTCCATCCGTTCACCTTTTCTGCTTCGCACAAAGACACGGTGGTTGAAACCAAAGATCTCAAATTTGGACTCATCACACCAAAGCACAGATTTCCACTGGTCTAATGTCCATTCCTTGTGTTCTTTAGCCCAAACAAGTCTCTTGTGCTTGTCGCCTGTCCTTAGCAGTGGTTTCCTAGCAGCTATTTTACCAGAAAGGCCAGCTGCACAAAGTCTCCTCTTAAGGGCTCCTTCTCACTTGCGTGAAATACGGCCGAGTCTCGCAGGTTAAAACCCGTCTCTGCCGCCGGCACTTGGGGGCGAAGCGTGCAGCTCCATGTATTGCTGTGCGGACGCATGTTCTGCTCTGGAGTGCCAGCGGCAGAGCCGGGTTTTAACCTGCGAGACTCGGCCATATTTCACGCAAGTGAGAAGGAGCCCTAACAGTTATTGTAGAGATGTGTCTGCTGCTAGAACTCTGTGTGGCATTGACCTGGTCTCTAATCTGAGCTGCTGTTAATCTGCGATTTCTGAGGCTGGTGACTCGGATAAACTTATCCTCAGAAGCAGAGGTGACTTTTGGTCTTCCTTTCCTGGGGCAGTCCTCAAGTGAGCCAGTTTCTTTGTAGCGCTTGATGGTTTTTGCAACTGCACTTGGGGACACTTTCAAAGTTTGTCCAATTTTTGGACTGACTGACCTTCATTTCTTAAAGTAATGATGGCCACTCGTTTTTCTTTACTTAGCTGCTTTTTTCTTGCCATAATACAAATTCTAACAGTCTATTCAGTAGGACTATTAGCTGTGTATCCACCAGACCTCTGCTCAACACAACTTATGGCCCCAACCCCATTTATAAAGCAAGAAATCTAACTTATTAAACCTGACATGGCACACCCATGAAGTGAAAACCATTCCCGGTGACTACCTCTTGAAGCTCATCAAGAGAATGCCAAAAGTGTGCAAAGCAGTCATCAAAGCAAAAGGTGGCTTCTTTGAAGAACCTAGAATATAAGACATAATTTCAGTTGTTTCACACTTTTTTGTTAAGTATATAATGCCACATGTGTTAATTCATAGTTTTAATGCCTTCAGTGTGAATGTACAATTTTCATAGTCATGAAAATACAGAAAATCTTTAAATGAGAAGGTGTGTCCAAACTTTTGGTCTGTACCGTATCATATGACTCAAGTTCTCCTCATATTAATTGATCTTTTTGAGTCTGTATTTTTTGATATCTTTGATTGTGTGTGTGTGTGTGTATATATACTAGTGACCTATATAATGCTGGAGTTACGCTTTAAAGGGAATCTGTCACCAGGTTTTTGCTATCATATCTGAGAGCAGGAAGATGTAGCCTGATTCCATCAACATGTCACTTACTTTGCTGCATTCTGTCATTTTCATAAAATCACAGTTTTATCTGCTGCAGATCTACAAGTTCGCTCAATTGTTCAACCAATTCTGCTATACCTAGCAATACCTTAGCACTGCTATGTGTAGTAGAAATCAAGATCTCCTATAAATGTCAGCCATGCACCAGCATTCACAGGACTATCATAGTGACAGGCATGGGGGTCTTCTGCAGACCCGCAGCTGACCTCCGATCACGTGACAGGAGCACCAATAGACATGATTTGTGACGCGTATCTGGCTGGCGCATGTTAAATCCCACTGTCAGAAATTGACAGCAGGATTTAACTGGTTAATGGGTGGATCCAACTGTGGCTGTTAAAAGCACATAACAACTGATTATATCAGATGGGGAAAGATACTGGCTCAGCGCCGAAACCCACATCAAAGTCAGGGACACAACATATGATGTAAATATAGGTCAAATGTTGTGAATGGGTTAAAGGCATAAATGTACCAGAAAGTGATTGCTATATGAATATGCAAATTGTCTCTTCAGAGAGAAAGAGGACTTGATCTCTATAGCGCCACCTGTTGGAAGTAGCGATCTTACAAGTCACAATCAACCGTTGAACAATTATTGCAATGGTACTTAGGAGAAAAGCCATATACAGAGTCTCAAGTTGCAGACACGGTGTTTCAGGCTACAGGCCCTCATCAGTGCAAAGTATGAGAACTGATTTGGCTAGGTGAGAGACCTGCTATATGAACAGTAACTGAAGGCCTAAAAATGCAACATGGAGTAACATTTCAGACTACTTTTTATCATACAGCTGATGTTTGGGGTTTCCAATTAGATTTTTTATTTTAGTCTAAACAACTTTGCCAAAAATCAGTGTCAACATATTTTTTGGAACATTACAAAGCTATAAAAAAATTATTAAATTGCTACACCAATAAAGAAAAGTCATGTAATAATGAAAATCACAGGTTCGATAGACATGGTAATAATATGCAAATTATGAAAAAATGGAAACAAAATTTTAAAAACCATCTCTATCTATTCAGTGCTCAGAACGGCCATTTCTCTAAAATCTAATTTTGACTCTCATAGTTGTCATCTACCTATGATGTCAATTACAGGCCTCTATCATCTTTTTAAGTGGGAGAACTTGCACAACTGGTGGCTGACTAAATACTTTTTCCCCCACTGTATGTGTGTGTCACTGACATCCATATACCTACAGTTGTGCTCAAAAGTTTACATATCCCAGCAGAATTTTTGCTTTCTTGATATTTTTTCAGAGAATATGAATAATAACAGTAAAACTTTTTCTCCACTCAAGGTTAATGGTTGGGTGAAGCCAATTATTGTGAAACTACTGTGTTTTCTTTTTTTAAATCATAATGACAACCCAAAACATCCAAGTGACCCTGATCAAAAGTTCACATACCCCATGTTAGGGCTAGCGGAACGCACCAAATAATAGGATAGATTAAGCTACGTTCGCAGCCCGTGCAGAGATGGAACCTGCTGCCAAGTAATGTTTGTTAAGCACAAACTCTGCCCACGGTAGCAAGGATGCCCAGTCATCCTGCCTGGCAGAAACAAAATGTCGTAAATATGTGACCAAGGTCTGGTTGGCCCTCTCTGCCAACCCATTTGTCTTGGGATGATATGCCGAAGAGAGATTCAACTCAATACTGAGTAGACGACAAAGCTCTCTCCAGAATCGAGACGCAAACTGGGGACCTGGGTTGCTAACAATTTTGTCTGGCATACCGTGTAGGTGAAAGATATGTTTGATGAACAACACAGCCAGAGCCCGTGCAGAAGGTAGCCGTGGAAGAGGCACCAAGTGCACCATTTTGGAAAAATGGTCGGTGATCACCCAGATAATGGTGCAGTTACGAGACTTGAGTAAGCCCACTACAAAGTCCATCCCGACCATTTCCCAGGGCCTGTCTGCCACTGGTGGAGGGTAAAGCAAACCAGCTGGCCATTGCCGAGGGGACTTGTTCTTGGCGCAAGAGACACACGCCCGAACATATTCTGTGACATCACAAGCCATATGCGGCCACCAGTATGTCCTCGCCAGTAACTCAGATGTCCTTTTGGAACCAAAATGTCCACCCACCCTGGATGAGTGTGCCCAAGAGAGAACCTCAGGTCGCAAACTGGATGGTACCAAAGTCTTGCCCGGAGGCACAGACTCTAGCGAAACCGGGGCCACAGTTCTCAAGCTTTCGGTGGGGACAATAAGCCGAGGCTCCTCTTCCTCCTCCACAGATGACACAACGGAGCGAGAGAGAGCGTCGGCCCGAATGTTCTTCTCCCCAGAAAGAAAATGGAGGGTGAAATGAAACCGGGAGAAGAACAAGGACCATCTGGCCTGGCGAGAATTTAACCACTGGGCTGTCTGCAGGTACACCAAATTTTTATGGCCTGTGAAGACTTGGAAGGGAAAACGAGCTCCCTCCAAGAGATGTCTCCACTCCAAGAAAGCCAACTTCATGGCTAGCAACTCCCTGTCCCCGATGGAATAATTCCTCTCTGCTGGTGAAAAGGTCTTAGAAAAGAAGAAGCAAGGATACTTCCGACCTTGAGTATCCTTCTGGAAGAGGACTGCTCCAGCACCAACAGATGAGGCATCCACCTCCATGATAAATGGCTTATCTACATCGGGGCGATGTAGGATGGGAGCGCTAGCGAAATGAGACTTTATGAAGTTAAAGGCCTTGGAGTCCTCCTCAGACCACAATTTGGGATTTTCCCCCTTCTTGGTGAGGGCAACCAAGGGAGCTACCAAAGTTGAGAAGTACGGAATGAACTGGCGATAATAATTAATGAACCCCATAAAGCGCTGCACCGCTTTAAGAGAATGGGGTTCCTGCCAGTCCATCACAGCCTGTAGTTTGGCAGGATCCATAGCCAATCCCTGGGCAGAGATGATATAGCTCAGGAAAGGTAAGGACTCCTGCTCAAACATACACTTCTCCAATTTGGCATAGAGGGAGTTTGCCCGTAAGAGGTCGAAGACTTTGCAAACATCTCTCCAGTGGGAGTCAATATCTGGAGAGTAGATGAGAATATCATCCAGATAGACTATGACCGAGGTGGAGAGCATATCCCGGAAGATGTCGTTCAAAAAGTCTTGGAAAACGGCTGGGGCATTACAGAGCCCGAAGGGCATCACCAGATATTCATAGTGCCCATCCCTGTTAAAAGCCATCTTCCATTCGTCCCCCTCACGGACGCGAATCAAGTTGTAAGCACCCCGCAGATCTAATTTCGTAAATACCCTTGCTCCCCAAAGCCTATCGAAGAGCTCAGATATCAAGGGCAAAGGATACTTGTTCTTAACGGTGATTGCATTAGGAGCCCTGTAGTCTATGCATGAACGCAATTCCCCATTCTTCTTCTGCACGAAGAAGAAACCTGCCCCAGCAGGTGACACTGACTTCCTAATGAATCCTCTTGCCAGATTTTCCTGGATGTACTGTGACATTGCCTTCATCTCCGGGAGAGATAACGGATAGACTCGACCCCGAGGAGGCTCAGCACCAGGCAAGAGATCAATAGGACAGTCATAGAGGCGATGGGGCGGAAGGGTCTCTGCCGCCTTTTTGGAGAACACGTCTGCATGAGACCAATATTGCCTGGGGAGAGAGGAAAGATCTGCGGGTACCTCTGTAGTAGCAACCTGAATGCACTCCCTCTGACACCTACCCCCACAAGATTCACCCTATCCCAGAATTCTGCCTGAGGACCACTTGATATGAGGAGAGTGGTACCGTAGCCATGGTATTCCCAACAGGACCTCATCTATTCCCTCAGGAATGACGAGCAAAGATATAATCTCCTGATGGCGACATGGACAGAGTAAAAGGGATGGTCTGGTGTGTTATTTGTGAGGGCAGTGTCGACCCATTCACCACTCGGACCGTTACTGGTTGAGCTAGCTTAACCAGGGGTATTGCATGACGTTGGGCGAAGGCAGAAGACATAAAATTGCCCTCCGCTCCAGAATCCACACAGAGCTCTACCGAGTGAGTGAATTAGCCTATTGTTATTGTCCCCTTAAAGGACAATTTGGAGGCAAACGTCTCCGTGTCTAGTGTACCTCCACCCACTACCACTAGACGCTGACGTTTCCTCGACCACTGGGGACATCTGGTGGCAAGATGTCCTGAATGCTGGCAAACATAACAGACCTTGAGTGCACAAGCGGTCCGGGACTTTGATCTCGCTCGTGACACTTCCATGGCCTCATGTGACTCAGGAACCAGGACCGGAGATTCCAGAGGTTTGGCGAAAGTATGAGCCAGCCAAAACCTCTGCCTACACTGGGCTCGTTCTAACCTCCGCTCGTTAAAACGGAGGTCAATACGAGTAGAGACAGTTATTAACTCCTCCAGTGTGGCAGGAATCTCCCAAGTGGCCAGAGCGTCCTTCACGTGATCAGCCAGCCCCCTCCAAAATATGGGGATAAGGGCTTTATCCGACCACTCCAGCTCAGAAGCTAAAGTGCGGAAATGGACAGCAAAATGGCTGACCAAGGACTCACCCTGAGTTAATGCCAGCAGTTGGAGCGCAGTATCATGGGTGACTTGAGGTCCTAAAAAGATCTGTTTCAGAGTGCTCAGGAACAGCAGAGCACTCTGCACCACATGATCGCCACGCTCCCACAGCGGCATAGCCCATTCCAACGCCCTGTCTGACAAGAGAGACACAATAAATCCCACCTTTGCCCGCTCTGTGGGAAAACGTGCAGCCAGGAGCTCGAGGTGAATAGAGCACTGACTCACGAATCCCTTACAAGATTTGCTATCTCCAGAAATTTTTTCTGGCAGCGGGAGGCGAGATAATGTCGGAACAGGGACAAGGTAGCTGCAGCCACGCTAGCACCATGTACAGCAACTGCGGTAACATCCACAGCTGAGGTTGAGCTCTCGAGAGCCGCCAACCTACCCTCCAGCTGCTGGATATACCGCAAGGATTGCTGTATGTCCGTCATTACTAGCCAGACCCTGGCGCTAGTGTAATGTTAGGGCTAGCGGAATGCACCAAATAATAAGATAGATTAATGTGCATTCGCAGCCCGGGGTCCACCGTGCAGAGATGGAACCTGCTGCCAAGTAATGACGGACTATATGGCGGTACAATGTGAATACACACACGGGTTAACTTCACCCTGTGTGTGATAGGAGTCAAGTTTCCTCTGCTGCACAGGGGGAATCTCGATCCGTCTCCGCTGCGGTCTCCCATTCTCCTCCAGCCGCAGTGGAGTCTGCTCAGCAGGGACGTCGCTCCCAGTGTCTTGCTCGCTCTCACTCTGTACAGAGAGTTACTGCTGCTTCTTCAGCTCCTGCCATTAAAGTCAGTGCTGGTCAGCGGCGAGCGGACTTCCCTGGGACTAAGTCCTTGTTTGCGCACACTGAGCATGCCCAGAGCAAGATCTCCCGTTGGAGATCGAGGGTCGTGTGCTCTGGCTCTGTAGCGCATTCCATTGGTCCTCTTGGCAGGCCCTGGAAGGGCAAAGTTTCTGTTGCCACTTCCTGTCCTGCAATTATATAAACTGCGCATGACCGCACGGCCATGCGCTAGTGTATAATTGAATACGTGTGTTTGTTGTGAGTGCAAGTCGTTCATTAAATACCCCTACCCTATTGTATGACTGTTCGCGTATGGAGTATGGCTGCTATCTAGCGCCCGACAAATCACTCAACGTGTCACACACGTATCAGCGTCTATTGCTGTGACTGCCAGTGCGGCGCCACGCGCCAGTAGTGCGCTTCCTGACCCACGTCTGGGTGCTTAGTGGTGCCTGCCAGCACGGCACAGTTCGCACTTCGGTGCTCTAATTATAAGAGTTGCCTAACACACCCTGTTGCGGTGTTGTGTCAGCAAGTGGTCTAATCGGACTTCAATCCTAGTTGGGGTTAAGTTCGCTGACTGCTTGCTCGCCTTCTATGTGCGGTACCGCGATCCTGTGACGCAACAGGATCGCTTCCTTCACGTTGGGTGAAGTTTAACCCACGCGAGTATACTTATGAGTACCGCCATATAGTCCGTCATTACTCAGCAGCAGGTTCCATCTCTGCACGGTGGACCCCGGGCTCCGAACGCACCGTACACTATCAGTCTTATTATTTGGTGCGTTCCGCTAGCCCTAACATTACACTAGCACCAGGGTCTGGCTAGTGATGACGGACAAACAGCAATCCCTGCGGTATTTACAGCAGCTGGAGGGTAGGTTGGCGGCTCTCGAGAGCGCAACTTCAGCTGTGGATGTTACCACAGTCGCTGTACAGGCTGCCAGCGTGGCTGCAGCAACTTTGTCCATTGCCACCCCTGTTCCGACATTTTCTCGCCTCCCGCTGCCAGAAAAATTTTCTGGTAATAGCAAATTTTGTAGGGGATTCGTGAGTCAGTGCTCTATTCATCTCGAGCTTCTGGCTGCACGTTTCCCCACAGAGCGGGCTAAGGTGGGATTTATTGTGTCTCTATTGTCGGACAGGGCGTTGGAATGGGCTACGCCGCTGTGGGAGTGTGGCGATCAAGTGGTGCAGAGTGCTCCTCTGTTTTTGAGCACTTTAAAACAGGTCTTTTTAGGACCTCAAGTCACCCATGACACTGCGCTCCAACTGCTGGCATTAACTCAGGGTGAGTCCTTGGTCAGTCATTTTGCCGTCCAATTCCGCACTTTAGCATCTGAGCTGGAATGGTCGGATAAAGCTCTAATCCCCACATTTTGGAGGGGCTTGGCTGACCATGTAAAGGACGCTCTGGCCACTAGGGAGATTCCTGCCACACTGGAGGAGTTAATAACAGTCTCCACTCGAATTGACCTCTGTTTTAACGAGCGGAGGTTAGAGCGAGCCCAGTGTAGGCAGAGGTTTCGGCTGGCTCCTACTTTCGCCAAACCTCTGGAATCTCCGGTCCTGGGTCCTGAGTCACATGAGGCCAGGGATGTGTCACAAGCGGGACCTAAGTCCCGGACCGCTTGTGCACTCAGGGTCTGTCATGTTTGCCAGCAGTCTGGACATTTAGCCACCAGATGTCCTCAGCGGTCGAGGAAACGTCAGCGTCTAGTGGTCGTAGGTGGAGGTACACTAGACACGGCGACGTTTGCCTCTAAATTGTCCTTTAAGGGGACAATTACTATAGGCTCATTCTCCCACTCGGTAGAGCTCTGCGTGGATTCTGGGGCGGAGGGCAATTTTATGTCTTCTGCCTTCGCCCAACGCCACGCAATACCTCTGGTTATGCTAACTCAACCTGTAATGGTACGAGTGGTGAATGGGTCGACTCTGCCCTCACAGATAACTCACCAGACCATCCCTTTTACTCTGTCCATGTCGCCATCTCATCAGGAGATTATTTCTCTGCTCGTCATTCCAGAGGGAATTGATGAAGTCCTGTTGGGAATACCTTGGCTACGGTACCACTCTCCTCATATCGAGTGGTCCTCAGGCAGAATTCTGGGATGGGGTGAATCTTGTGGGGGTAGGTGTCAGAGGGAGTGCGTTCAGGTAGCTACAACTGAGGTACCCGCAGATCTTTCCTCTCTCCCCAAGCAGTATTGGTCGTATGCAGACGTATTCTCCAAAAAGGCGGCGGAGACCCTTCCGCCCCATCGCCCCTATGACTGTCCTATTGACCTCTTGCCTGGTGCTGAGCCTCCCCGGGGTCGAGTCTATCCGCTATCTCTCCCGGAGACGGAGGCAATGTCACAGTACATCCAGGAAAATCTGGCAAGAGGGTTCATCAGGAAGTCAGTGTCACCTGCTGGGGCAGGGTTCTTCTTCGTGCAGAAGAAGAGTGGGGAATTGCGTCCATGCATAGACTACAGGGGTCTTAACGCCATCACCGTTAAGAATAAATACCCTTTGCCTTTGATATCTGAACTGTTCGATAGGCTTCGGGGAGCAAGGGTATTTACTAAATTAGATCTGCGGGGTGCTTACAACCTGATTCGCATCCGTGAGGGGGACGAATGGAAGACGGCTTTTAACACCAGGGATGGGCACTATGAATATCTAGTGATGCCCTTTGGGCTCTGTAATGCCCCAGCCGTTTTCCAAGACTTTGTGAACGATATCTTCCGGGATATGCTTTCCACCTCGGTCGTAGTCTATCTGGATGATATTCTCATCTACTCTCCAGATATTGACTCCCACCGGAGAGATGTTTGCAAAGTCTTCGACCTCCTACGGGCAAACTCCCTCTATGCCAAGTTGGAGAAGTGTATGTTTGAGCAGGAGTCCTTACCTTTCCTAGGCTACATCATCTCAGCCCAGGGATTGGCTATGGATCCTGCCAAACTACAGGCTGTGATGGACTGGCAGGAACCCCATTCTCTTAAAGCGGTGCAGCGCTTTATGGGGTTCATCAATTATTATCGCCAGTTCATCCCGCATTTCTCAACTTTGGTAGCTCCCTTGGTTGCCCTCACCAAGAAGGGGGCGAATGCCAAATTGTGGTCTGAGGAGGTCTCCAAGGCTTTTATCTCTATAAAATCACACTTCGCTAGCGCTCCCATTCTTCATCGCCCCGATGTTGATAAGCCATTTATCATGGAGGTGGATGCCTCTTCTGTTGGTGCTGGAGCAGTCCTCTTCCAAAAGGATGCTCAAGGTCGGAAGCATCCTTGCTTCTTTTTCTCCAAGACCTTCGCACCAGCAGAGAGGAATTATTCCATCGGGGACAGGGAGTTGCTAGCCATGAAGTTGGCTTTCTCGGAGTGGAGACATCTCTTGGAGGGAGCACGTTTTCCCTTCCAAGTCTTCACAGATCACAAAAATTTGGTGTATCTGCAGACAGCTCAGCGGTTGAATTCTCGCCAGGCCAGATGGTCCTTGTTCTTCTCCCGGTTTCATTTCACCCTCCATTTCCTTTCTGGGGAGAAGAACATTCGGGCCGACGCTCTCTCTCGCTCCGTTGTGTCATCTGCGGAGGAGGAGGAGGAGCCTCGGCTTATTGTCCCCACCGAGAGTTTGAGAACCGTGGCCCCGGTTTCGCTGGAGTCTGTGCCCCCGGACAAGACTTTTGTTCCATCTAGTTTGCGACCGGAGGTTCTCTCTTGGGCGCACTCGTCCAGGGTGGGTGGACATTTTGGTACTAAAAGGACATCAGAGTTACTGGCGAGGACATACTGGTGGCCGCATATGGCTCGTGATGTCGCGGAGTACGTTCGGGCGTGTGTCTCTTGCGCCAGGAACAAGACTCTTCGGCAACGGCCAGCTGGGTTGCTTTATCCTCTGCCCGTGGCTGACAGGCCCTGGGAGATGGTCGGGATGGACTTTGTGGTTGGCTTACCCAAGTCTCGTAATTGCACCATTATCTGGGTGATCACCGATCATTTTTCCAAAATGGTGCATTTGGTGCCTCTTCCACGGCTACCATCTGCACGGGCGTTGGCTGTTTTGTTTATCAAGCATATCTTTCGATTACACGGTATGCCAGACAAAATTGTTAGTGACCGGGGTCCCCAGTTTGCGTCTCGATTCTGGAGGGAGCTATGTCGTCTACTCAGTATTGAGTTAAATCTCTCTTCGGCATATCATCCCGAGACGAATGGGTTGGTAGAAAGGGCCAACCAGACCTTGGTCACATATCTGCGACATTTTGTTTCTGCCAGACAGGATGACTGGGCATCCTTGCTACTGTGGGCAGAGTTTGCACTTAATGTCGTAGCTGACTCTACCGGTCAGACTCCATTCCTCTTAAAT
Source organism: Ranitomeya imitator (assembly GCF_032444005.1). NCBI lineage: Eukaryota > Metazoa > Chordata > Amphibia > Anura > Dendrobatidae > Ranitomeya > Ranitomeya imitator. Next base: position 494,974,210 of record NC_091284.1, on the reverse strand, counting down.
TACGGCCAGCATCCGCGTGTTCCTGTGCCCATGCCTGTGTTTTCCGCTGATCCCAGGGTGGCAGACTGGGCTGTGGAGGCACGGGACATTTGGGATCGCACGCAGGATGCCATTCGGGCCTCCAAGGAGAGAATGAGGTCCTCCGCCGATGTTCATCGGCGCCCTGCTCCGACTTTTGCCCCTGGCGACTTGGTGTGGCTCTCCGCCCGTAACATCAGGCTGCGAGTTGAGTCCACTAAGTTTGCTCCTCGCTACTTGGGTCCCTTCAAGGTTCTCGAACAGGTTAATCCTGTGGTCTACCACCTGGCTCTTCCTCCACGCTTGGGTATCACCGACACCTTTCATGTGTCCCTCTTGAAACCCGTATACATGTCCCGGTTTTCCGAGTCATCTGCCGGGACATCGGGTTCGTCTACGGACGATTACGAGGTGAACGCTATTTTGGGGTGCAAGGTGGTACGCGGCAAAAAGTTTTATTTGGTGGATTGGAAGGGTTATGGTCCAGAGGACAGGTCTTGGGAGCCTGCTGAAAACATTCAGGCCCCACAGCTCATTGCTGCCTTCGAGCGTAGCGAGGCCCAAGGAGGGGAGGGCCCTAGGAGGGGGGGTAATGTTAGGAGTCGAGTTTCCTCTGCTGCACAGGGGGAATCTCGATCCGTCTCCGCTGCGGTCTCCCATTCTCCTCCAGCCGCAGTGGAGTCTGCTCAGCAGGGACGTCGCTCCCAGTGTCTTGCTCGCTCTCACTCTGTACAGAGAGTTACTGCTGCTTCTTCAGCTCCTGCCATTAAAGTCAGTGCTGGTCAGCGGCGAGCGGACTTCCCTGGGACTAAGTCCCTGTTTGCGCACACTGAGCATGCCCAGAGCAAGATCTCCCGTTGGAGATCGAGGGTCGTGTGCTCTGGCTCTGTAGCGCATTCCATTGGTCCTCTTGGCAGGCCCTGGAAGGGCAAAGTTTCTGTTGCCACTTCCTGTCCTGCAATTATATAAACTGCACATGACCGCACGGCCATGCGCTAGTGTATAATTGAATACGTGTGTTTGTTGTGAGTGCAAGTCGTTCATTAAATACCCCTACCCTATTGTATGACTGTTCGCGTATGGAGTATGGCTGCTATCTAGCGCCCGACAAATCACTCAACGTGTCACACACGTATCAGCGTCTATTGCTGTGACCGCCAGTGCGGCGCCACGCGCCAGTAGTGCGCTTCCTGACCCACGTCTGGGTGCTTAGTGGTGCCTGCCAGCACGGCACAGTTCGCACTTCGGTGCTCTAATTATAAGAGTTGCCTAACACACCCTGTTGCGGTGTTGTGTCAGCAAGTGGTCTAATCGGACTTCAATCCTAGTTGGGGTTAAGTTCGCTGACTGCTTGCTCACCTTCTATGTGCGGTACCGCGATCCTGTGATGCAACAGGATCGCTTCCTTCACGTTGGGTGAAGTTTAACCCACGCGAGTATACTTATGAGTACCGCCATATAGTCCGTCATTACTCAGCAGCAGGTTCCATCTCTGCACGGTGGACCCCGGGCTACGAACGCACCGTACACTATCAGTCTTTTTATTTGGTGCGTTCCGCTAGCCCTAACAGTGTGAAGGAAGCGAACCTTGTTAAGTCACAGGGCCGCGGTACCGGACACAAGAGCGCAAGCAAGGAGTCACCAAGCTCAGTCCCAAGACTTGGGATCCGAGTCCGACTAGACTACTTGCGCTCGACACCGCTAATGGGGTGTCAGCGTAACCAAAGTAATAATAAAAGGTGCACGAGAGTGCATGCGGTGCCGCACTGGCGGACGCCACTAACTACCCAGGCTTGGGTCAGGAAAGTGCTGTGAAAGCGCACGGCGCCGCACTGGCGGTCACAGCAATTAGACGCTGTATGGTGTGTAACGTGCTGGTAGCTGAGTCGGGCGCTAGATAGCAATCACCCACCTTCCGCGAACAGACATCCAATAGGGAGGGGATTTTAATGAACGATTTTCACTCAAAACACACACACATTTACAAATGTACACTAGCGCATGGCCGTGTGGTCATGTGCAGCTTATACAGCTGCAGCACGTTCAGGACCTTCCAATAAAGGACCAATGGGAACCGCTGCAGCATCTGAGCATGTGACCCTCGATCTCAAATGGGAGATCTCACCCTGGGCATGCTCAGAAGGGAAAAAGCAGGACTTTGATCCCAAAAGCGTCTACTCGCCGCTGCCCAGCACTGGCTTCAATGGCAGAAGCAGGCAAAGCAGCAGTAACCCTATGCACAGAGTGAGACTGAGCAAGACGCTGGGACCGACGTCTCCATTGAGCAGACTCCACTGCGGCTGGAGAAGAATGGGAGACCGCAGCAGAGATGGTTCGAGATTCCCCCTGTGCAGAGGCGGGAACTCGACACCTAACACCCCATTTCTTAATACCATGTATTGCCCCCTCTAACATCATTGATAGCTTGAAGTCCTTTGTGGTAGTTGTGGATGAGGTTCTTTATTTTATCAGATGGTAAAGCTGCCCACTCTCCTTGGCAAAAACCCTCCTGTTCCTGTAAATACCTTGGCTGTCTAGCAAGAACTGCACGTTTGAGATCTTTCCAGAGTGGTTCAATGATATTGAGGTCAAGAGACTGAGAGGGGCACTCCAGAACCTTCACTTTGTTCTGCTGTAGCCATTGACAGGTCAACTTGTTCTTGTGTTTTGGATCGTTGTCATGTTGGAACGTCCAAGTACATCCTATTTCCAGCTTCTCGGCTGATAAGTGCAAATTTGCCTCCAGTATTTGCTGATATGTGCTGCATTCATCTTTCCTTCAACTTTTACCAAGTTTCTTGTGCTTTAGCGATCCACCTCCGTGCTTTACAGTAGGAATGGTGTTCCTTTCATCATATGCCTTTTTGACCACTCTCCAAATGTAACGTTTATGGCTGTGGCCAAAAAGTTCAATTTTGGTCTCATCACTCCAAATTACCTTGTTCCAGAAGTTTTGAGGCTTGTCTCTGTGCTGTATTGCGTATTGTAGGCAAGATACTTTTGTGGAATTTGTGCAGTAATGGCATTCTTCTCGCAACTCGACCATGCAGCTCATTTTTCTTCAAGTGCTTCCTTATTGTGCAACTTAAAATAGTTACACTGCTAGTTTTCAGAGAGTCCCATATTTCAGGTGATATTATTTGTGGGTTTTTCTTTGCATCCCAAACAATTTTCCTGTCAGTTGTGGATGACATTTTTGTTGGTCTACCTAACCGTGGTTTTGTTTTTATAGAGCCCCTGATTTTCCATTTGTTAATCACAGTTTGAACGCTACTGACTGGCATTATCATTTCCTTGGATATCTTTTTATCCCTTTCCTGTTTTATACAGTTCAATTACCTTTTTGCCATTTTGCGTTGACAATTTTGCTTTCCCCATGACTAACAATTCAGAATCATCAGTGGCTGGATGAAAGGTGCAAAGTCTGTCTGGATCCCAGAAACTCACTCAGCTTTTATGCACACACACTGATTACAAGCAAACAGGTCACAGGTGAGGATATTACCTTTAGTAGCCATTCAAACCCATTTCTGTCAATTTCTGTGCATGTTATCAGGCTAAAATCACCAGGGTATGTGAACTTTTGATCAGGGTGGGTTGGATGTTTTGGGTTGTCATTATGATTTAAGAAGAGAAAACACAGTAGTTTGACAATAAATGGTTTCACCCAACCAGTAACCATGAGTGGATAAAAAGTTGTGGTATTGTCATTTATATTCTCTGAAAAAAGGCCAAGAAAGCAAAAATTCTGCAGGGGTAAGTAAACTTTTGAGCACAACTGTATGTATTCTATGTGTAAATATCTATTCTATTCTAACCTGTCACTCTGTGATTTTACTGTATGCAGCACATGAATTGCCGGCAATTATTCTATCTGTCTAATCTACCTATCTATCTATCTATCTATCTATTTATCTATCTTCTGGTAGACAGGTCCACTCGGCTGGAAACAGAGCTATAGCTGGAACACTGTCTCTTTAAGGCAAGGCTTGGTGTATTGTAGCAGCATGAACCAACCTGGGAAAGTAAATACAGCCCTATGGGCAAAACAGCAAAGCAAAGAAACAAAAAAAACATAATCCTTTTCCCAGCGGGATCAACCCGCTCACAGGACGCAGTGTCCACAGTTCAGATTAGGCACGTAAGCTAAGAGAACAACTAATATATGTAAATAAGTAAACTTAAAATGTAACTTTTAATAAACAACGTTAAAATATCAAATGGATAATGACGCCGCATGTGGTAAAGTGCAAAAAAGTGCTCATGTAACCAGTGCTCTATTAAAAAAATGGTTTTGTCTCACCAAATAGTCCTTTTTGTTTTTGCGGGAGCATCCGATGTTATCTCTCAGGGGGAGGGGGGGGGGAAATACCTCTATACTACCCCAGTCGTGCCCCTGTGTAGCTCCTGCCCTGACAAGGGCAGTACCCAAGTCAGTCTATTGTATTGTACCCACCACGTTAATGTAACCTTCCCTACGCGTTTCCTCTCCCATAGGGGAGAATCCTCAGGGGAACTAACCCGGAATATGTATGTGGGGAATTTCTTTTCAAAGAGAGGGAGTCCCGGCATGGGCAGGTAACACCCGTGTCCAGTGCTCCCAGTTATGGGCACAGACCTATAGTAAGGTGAGACAAGGCAGGGCCGGCGTCAGCACCCGGCGCACCCGGGCAAATGCCGGGGCCCTGGCGAGACGGGGGGCCCATTTAAGGTATTAACTGTACGGTACTATACTACACTCAGGGGCGAAAATACTCAGGTCGCAGCTGCGACGGGGCCCGCTCAGTCCATCAAAGAAGCAGCCGACTCCTGCGTCCGTGTCATTTCCGGTCCTGTGCATTGTGGGGGAGTATTGGGTGTACTCACCAGCTTCAGAATGTGCAGTGCGCATGCTCCGGAGCCGACTAGTACACCCCCACAATGCACAGGACCGGAAATGAGACGCTGCAGCATCATATCAGGTAGAACTCTGCACATCCTTCACTGCTGTGTCCACCTTTATTCAGCTGGTAAGTTGGCAATCACCACAGAGGACAGAGACAGAGGGGCAAGAAGCCAGTACAGTCTGTGTAGGGGGGCAGGACGAGTCAGATGTCAGACACAAGCCTCCTTTCAGGGACATTCCGTTTCCCTAAATGAAACAGTCCAGAGAGAACCTTAGTAATTTGACCAGAGGGAGGCGACCTGTGAGGAGAATCCCACCCTGCCTGCTCACAGGCTCCTGGTGGAGGGAACAGGAAGGAGGGGGTGTCTACTGGGCTTATTGGAATGAGAAGCTGGAGAACTTGTCCATCTCCAAAATCCACACCACCACCTTCAGGGAAGGCTCTCTAAAAAAAATTAACACCCCCCTAATTCTGTGGAGCTAATGCAATAAATAGAAGTAGCTGCAGGGGCTCAGAGTGCGAACTTGTAACTTCCCAGCCTACAATGAAGGCAGAGACCCCAATGTCTGACACTGCCCTGACCTGTGGCAGATAATGTGGCTTTGAGCTGACTGCAAACCCTTTCCCCAAAAAATCTGCAACCCTGGGAGAAGTAGGAATGGTGGCTCCATCTCCTCCAGAGCGGCTTCTGCTCCCAGCTCTAGTGCCCATGTGGGGGCTGCTGCTGGCGGCTTCACCGAGGGGTGCAGCAACAGATGGGACCCAGCTGCAGCCCTACATGTGAGTATTAGCCTGGCCATGTAGAAGAGCTCAGCTAGTCCTTTGGTGCAAGTCGGCAATTGGAAATAATCATGTCTTACTGACATAGCAGAGCTGTGTTTGTCCTTTAGTACAAGTCTGTGCATTGTATATCATCTATATTACAGACAGCAGAGCTGAGTTTGTCCTTAGTACAAGTCTGCTTATTGGAAACCTCAAACTATGGCTGACATAGCAGAGCTGAGTATGTCCTTTTAGTACAAGTCTGTGCATTGGAAATCTCATATGTATGAGTTTTTTCTTTATACCCCAGTGAGATACAGACACAGCCAAGGTTACTATCATTTATTATCTGACCAAAGTCATCTTGATATCGCATGAAGTTATAGATGTAGCAGAGCTGTTTGTCATTTGGCATACATGGCAAAAATCTCAGGGAAAATGTGAATTTGGGTGGAAAATATTTTGGCATGGGGGGGGGGGCCATTTGAAAGTTTGCACCGGGGTCCAGAACTTTGTAGTTACCCCACTGTACGTGGCTGTTATATACTACGTGGGCTGTGTTATATGCTACGTGGGCTGTGTTATATACTACGTGGGCTGTTTTATATGTTACATGGCTGTGCTATATTTCTCTGCTGTATCTGTGCATCATGAATCGTGGTATGTGTTAAAGGGGGGAGGGGGGGGCCACTGAGACTCTTTCGCCCGGGGCCCTCAAAAACCTGGAGCCGGCCCTGAGACAAGGGACTAAAAGCTGCCACTTAAGTAGATTATCAGATAAACCCAGCGTCCTACCTCATTTCTGCCTTTACACGTGCTCCTGCAGAGCCGCTGTTGTCATCATCAGATGGCGGTGTGTTTCCCCCAGTCACCTGCGTCGCTGCACTCCGCATACGCTACTCATTAGCGATAACATCGAGTGTAACCTGCTCACATTGGGCCACTACGCATTCGGGAACTCACTTCCGCCCTCACATCACCGCCGTTGTTTATAGCGGTAATGTCAGTGCACTCCGTATACACTTCCCCCAAAGGCCGGCATGAGGATTCGCACTAGTGCACGTGTGGCTCCGCCCATACCGCATCCTCAATATGCCGTAATTATCTATGGATCACCTTGATCCTCAATGCGCTGCTCTAGCGTCCTCAATGCGCCGTCGGTATCCACGGCTCGCACTGATACGGTGCACGTACGGCACCCCAGGTACCAAAGCTCCCATTGTTGGTAAAAGGAACCATAATACCAGTACGGAATTTCCGTGGGACCGGATGTGACATGGTCCAGTAACCAGGCAACATAGACGCCCATACTGTCGCTGCCGATATTTTAAAAGAAGTGAGGCACATTGAATTAATCTAACAACGCTAGATATCACTGATGTAAAGAGGGGGAATGCATTCATACCTAAACGCATGAAGTCAGTGTAAAACACATATATCTTAATATGCCTGACCACCAACATATGCAATAAAGGCATACATATTTATATATATTACGGAGGTACCGATATAATGTTATACAAACGGAAACACCTCCTAACTTACCAAGCAGGTATATAAAGAGGTAAGTCCATATACCATAACTCTCTTAATAAATATAAGTGAGGATGTACCAAATCAATGACATGACCATATAATAAGGTGTTTTGGCGTATGCTATACAACTATAATCAACACTAATGTTAAATTATTAGCTTATCAAGCTATCTGTGACTGTAAGGTAGGCATTATTTTGCAATACCGGGGATAGGGAATCCATTTCCTTCCATCCTCATTATTCTTAGTTTTTATTATCAATATTAATGTTGCTGGACAACCTACTAAAAAAATGGAAGATCATCCCGATTTGTCATTATCCATGTAAGACTGAAATCTCTGTTTAAAACCATGTAAAATACAGGCCAGAGAAAAAAGTATTGCAGACGCAGCAATGGCTGCCATCCGCTACACAGTCATAATAGACCCATTATATTCTGTTTAATTGGCTAGAAGGCATGTCACAAATGCGTAGGGAAGGTTACATTAATGTGGTGGGTACAATACAATAGACTGACTTGGGTACTGCCCTTGTCAGGGCGGGAGCTGCACAGGGGCACGATTGGGGTAGTATAGAGGTATTTTTCCCCCCCTCCCCCCGAGAGATAACATCGGATGCTCCCGCAAAAACAAAAAGGACTATTTGGTGAGACAAAACCATTTTTTTAATAGAGCACTGGTTACATGAGCACTTTTTTGCACTTTACCACATGCGGCGTCATTATCCATTTGATATTTTAACGTTGTTTATTAAAAGTTACATTTTAAGTTTACTTATTTACATATATTAGTTGTTCTCTTAGCTTACGTGCCTATTGTTATTTGAGGACCTTTAGGGGTATCATACCTGAATACATCCTATACGTGGCTTATATTGGTATCTTTTTCTCTGTTATGGCTGGTTTCCTGTCGGCAGGACCTGATACTGACTCATGGCTCAATGAGGCCAAAGATATTTTTTCTGAGAAAACTTTCGCTCAGAAAAAGTATACTCCAACATACACAACTGCGTTTAAAGACCTTAATAAATTGTACAAGGAACAAACTAGCTCATGGTGGGAAATCCATAGTTTAGAAACATACATTAAGAATAATATAGTTCCTAGGGGATTGCGGATTACTCTATTGCCAGCGCCTCGATGCCGGAACCCCCAGCTTTTAAATTGTTGGGAAAAGGAGGCTACAAATAGTTCCCTCAGATTTATGAATTTATTGGTCAATGAGGAAAAAAATAATTTTGAAAAATTAAATACAAAATTAAAGGAGCAGATTGAGATTGTTAAAAAGATTAAAGAGGAAAGTGACTTTAGTATTAAGGAAACTCAGTTACAAAATTCTATTGAGAAATTCCAATACAAATTAAAGGAGAGGAAACATAAGCAATACCTAAGAGACCTCCAGGATTTCAAGGATGATAAGATCTATCAGGTCCTGGGAGATCGGTCGGAGAGAGGCGAAAGAGAAAAGGACCTCTCCTCAACCGAAACTGACCTCTCTGACACAGAAATCAGGCAGAAGACCATACGGGGTCGACAAAGAGGAAGGAATAGAGGTTACTCAAGAGGAGGGGGCTATCACTCATCCACAAGACCTGTTTTTTTAGACAGCGCGTACTCCCTCAGGAGCAGGAACCCACCTCACAGCGATTAGAACTACAGGTACTGAACCTCTCAGACAGAATTATAAGCGAACCCGAGATGACGGTACTCAGTAAAGGGCTATCCTTTATTCCTACAACTGACTTTTCTACTTTTGATTGCATCAAGGACATTAATTTGTTTGTCAGAAAATTAAGATGGCACAAATTTTTTAAACAATAAAATAAAAAGGTGTGTGCTAATCTGGACATCCCAGTGGACATACTTCAAGATGTCAAACTTCTGGCTAATCTAGACCAGACTCCACCATCTGTGAGTGGACACGGCCCCTTTTCATCCTTAAAAGAAAGGAGCACCAGGATGCCGCCAGTAGGCAGTGACGTCTCGGCGATTCATGTATTTCTTAATTTGACCACTGAAGAGATCAAACAGAGGGAAGGAGCACATGTTAGACACAACCTTACAAAATCTCAGGTTGAGGCACTCCGGAAACTGGAGGAGGATACATCAATAATTGTTAAACCCTCTGATAAAGGGGGGAACATAGTCATCATGACTGTAGATGGGTACAGAGATATGTGCCTTTCCCTCTTGAATGATCGAACAACGTATACGAGAGTGACCAGTAATCCCGTTGAGGCTACAAAAAAAGAACTGAAAGGTATACTTGATGGAGCTAGAAATGATAAATTGATCAGTGAGGAGGAATACTCCTATTTACTTCCCACATATCCAGTGATGGCGACCTTCTATGCCCTTCCAAAAATACATAAGGGGATGTGTCCCCTTAAGGGTAGACCTATTGTATCGGGTATTGGGAGTATTAGTCATCATGTAGGTATATATCTCGATGAGATACTTAGACCCTTTGTGAGTTCATTACCATCGTATATTAGAGATACGGCTGACCTGTTAAATAAACTGGATGATATCAGTATTGAACCAGGAGTGTATCTGGCTAGTGTTGACATTGAAGCACTTTATTCGTCTATTCCACATAAATTCGGGATCATGGGGGTTAGGTATTTTTTGACCACTAGAGGTTGTCAGTATACCCCTCACAATGAACTTGTCATCTCTCTCCTCCAGTTTGTTCTGCAGAACAACTTTTTCAGCTTTGATGGTAAAGTCCTCCACCAGCTCAGGGGCACCGCCATGGGCAATCCATGCGCGCCTAGTTACGCCAACCTGTTCCTGGGCTGGTGGGAGGACACCATCGTTTTCTCTGACAAGTACACATATCTGACCAATCATATCGACCTTTGGGTCAGATTTATTGATGATGTTTTTATCCTATGGTGGGGCACTGTAGTGGAATTCCAGGAGTTCATCAATCTGTTAAATCTTAATGAGATGGACCTGAGACTCACATATGAAATTGTCCCCAAAAAATTAGCATTTCTTGATGTTCTGATTACAAAATCTGAAAAAAGGGATACTTTGGAAACCACTATTTTCCGCAAACCCACCTCCACAAACTCTTTGTTGAGGTGGGAAAGCCATCATCCATACTCTTTGAAAAAGGGAATACCTAAAGGCCAATATTTGAGGCTTAAAAGAAATTGCTCAAGTACAAAAGATTTCAAAATTAAGGCAGATGATCTCCGTCAAAGGTTTCTAACTAAGGGGTACCCTGATAAAATACTGAGAGAAGCTTTCAAAAATGCCAATCAGAAAGAGAGGAGAGAACTCATGATACCCAAAAAGAAAGCGGAGGATTCGGATGGTAGGGCACGGCCTATATGTACCTATGACAATGGGGCCCAGATTGTTAGAGAAATCATCCAAAAACATTGGGGCATACTTCAGATGGATGAGGACATAAAGGATTTTGTAGGGGAGAGACCACAGATAACTTATAGAAGGAGTAGAACAATAGGTAATCGTCTGGTGCACAGTCATTTTGTAGCACCTACAACAGATAAAATGTGGTTACCAGCTAGAATCCAGGGAAGCTACCGATGTGGAGATTGTGTGGCCTGTGAAATCATATCGGTATGCAAAAAGTTTGATGGCCCCGACAGGTCTTTTGAGATCAGAGACTTTATCAACTGCAAAACTAAGGGCATCGTTTACCGCATCTCTTGTAGATGTGGTAAGTCTTATGTTGGTAAAACTATCAGAGAGTTCAGGAGGAGAATAGGAGAACACCTGGGCGACATTCGAAATAGGAGAGATACAACGGTAGCCAGACATGTCAATGGATCACATAATGGTGATCTTAAAGTTATACAATTTATGGGGATTGAGAAGGTTAAACCACCAAGAAGAGGGGGAGACTTTGACAGGATCTTGCTTCAAAAAGAAGCAAGATGGATATTTCGTTTGGGTACCTGTTACCCCCATGGCTTAAACGAGCAGTTGAGCTACAGGTGTTTCTTATGAACATATGTATAACCTATTTTGTCCTGCTGCTGGTGTTTAGAGATAGGGATGTGACTATTTGTAGTTGTCCTCGCATTTTGGGTGGATACTATGTTTTAGCTTGGTACAATTGTATGTTGTTTGTGCGGTCTCGGGTCTTGTGACATGCCTTCTAGCCAATTAAACAGAATATAATGGGTCTATTATGACTGTGTAGCGGATGGCAGCCATTGCTGCGTCTGCAATACTTTTTTCTCTGGCCTGTATTTTACATGGTTTTAAACAGAGATTTCAGTCTTACATGGATAATGACAAATCGGGATGATCTTCCATTTTTTTAGTAGGTTGTCCAGCAACATTAATATTGATAATAAAAACTAAGAATAATGAGGATGGAAGGAAATGGATTCCCTATCCCCGGTATTGCTAAATAATGCCTCCCTTACAGTCACAGATAGCTTGATAAGCTAATAATTTAACATTAGTGTTGATTATAGTTGTATAGCATACGCCAAAACACCTTATTATATGGTCATGTCGTTGATTTGGTACATCCTCACTTATATTTATTAAGAGAGTTATGGTATATGGACTTACCTCTTTATATACCTGCTTGGTAAGTTAGGAGGTGTTTCCGTTTGTATAACATTATATCGGTACCTCCGTAATATATATAAATATGTATGCCTTTATTGCATATGTTGGTGGTCAGGCATATTAAGATATATGTGTTTTACACCGACTTCATGCGCTTAGGTATGAATGCATTCCCCCTCTTTACATCAGTGATATCTAGCGTTGTTAGATTAATTCAATGTGCCTCACTTCTTTTAAAATATCGGCAGCGACAGTATGGGCATCTATGTTGCCTGGTTACTGGACCATGTCACATCCGGTCCCACGGAAATTCCGTACTGGTATTATGGTTCCTTTTACCAACAACGGGAGCTTTGGTACCTGGGGTGCCGTACGTGCACCGTATCAGTGCGAGCCGTGGATACCGACGGCGCATTGAGGACGCTAGAGCAGCGCATTGAGGATCAAAGTGATCCATAGATAATTACGGCATATTGAGGATGCGGTATGGGCGGAGCCACACGTGCACTAGTGCGAATCCTCATGCCGGCCTTTGGGGGAAGTGTATACGGAGTGCACTGACAATACCGCCATAAACAACGGCGGTGATGTGAGGGCGGAAGTGAGTTCCCGCATGCGTAGTGGCCCAATGTGAGCGGGTTACACTCGCTGTTATCGCTATTGAGTATGCATAATGGGAGGGGGCGTATGCGGAGTGCAGCGACGCAGGTGACTGGGGGAAACACACCGCCATCTGATGATGACAACAGCGGCTCTGCAGGAGCACGTGTAAAGGCGGAAATGAGGTAGGACGCTGGGTTTATCTGATAATCTACTTAAGTGGCAGCTTTTAGTCCCTTGTCTCACCTTACCATAGGTCTGTGCCCATAACTGGGAGCACTGGACACGGGTGTTACCTGTCGATGCGGGGACTCCCTCTCTTTGAAAAGAAATTCCCCACATACATATTCCAGTTAGTTCCCCTGAGGATTCTCCCCTATGGGAGAGGAAACGCGTAGGGAAGGTTACATTAACGTGGTGGGTACAATACAATAGACTGACTTGGGTACTGCCCTTGTCAGGGCGGGAGCTACACAGGGGCACGACTGGGGTAGTATAGAGGTATTTTTCACCCCCTCCCCCCGAGAGATAACATCGGAAGCTCCCGCAAAAAGAAAAAGGACTATTTGGTGTGACAAAACCATTTTTTTAATAGAGCACTGGTTACATGAGCACTTTTTTGCACTTTACCACATGCGGCGTCATTATCCATTTGATATTTTAACGTTGTTTATTAAAAGTTACATTTTAAGTTTACTTATTTACATATATTAGTTGTTCTCTTAGCTTACGTGCCTATTGTTATTTGAGGACCTTTAGGGGTATCATACCTGAATGCACCCTATACGTGGCTTATATTGGTCACAGTTCAGATTAGCACACAACTTCCTGGAGTCCTATCTCTCCAGGAACCACTGAACACTGAAAGCTTTGGCAGTCAGCCATTTAAGCCTAGACCTTATTTCCCCTCCATCATGTGATTGATCACATGATCCTGACATCACATAGGTCCTGTAAGGACACTGCAGATGGAGATACATGGACCTCCTCCCAACCGCTCTATGGAGGTCCACTAAAACCAGCCCAACATATAACTTTATATAAACTGCTCCAACACGCAGGGTGCTGGAGGAAACTATTCTGGTTTTACATCACTGACGCCATCATGTGCAGTGACTAGTGTTGAGCGATACCTTCCGATATCGGAAAGTATCGGTATCGGTTTGGATCGGCCGATATTCAAAAAATATCGGATATCGCCGATACCGATACCCGATCCCAATGCAAGTCAATGGGACCAAAATATCGGAATTAAAATAAACCCTTTCTTTCCTTGTAGGTTCATTCTACCTGAAGGAAAACAACTAAGAATAATGTAGGATGTATGGGGGAGGTGGCGGAGACATTAAAGGCAATGAGGATTAGTCCAATCAAATAGAATAGCATGTTTTTTTTTTTTTTTTAAAGAAGTTCGGATTGAAAAAGATATTGAGTATGTAAATTTTTTTTATTTTGTCAGATATTGATGTTTCACTATTCCACGCCCTTCCCCTTCTTTTTTTTCTTTTTTTTTTTTTTCTTTTCCCACACTTTCATCTTCATCATCATCAGCATCCTTGACATCAACTTCTTCACCTTATTCATCTTCTTCTTCATCTTCTACCTATTTTTTTTTTTATTACATTCTTCATATTCATTTTCTTCAACTATTATTATTCTTCCTATTCTACATATTCTTTTTATTCCACTGTTATTATTCTTCCTATTCTACTTCTTCATCATATTCTCATTTGTGACAGGCATTCCCGTAGTTGTTATCTATAAAAGTTGGAAGATTACACCTTCCGTTCTGCCAGTCACAAAAGTTACATTTGTCCGCGTTCAGTTTGGCCTGCAGCATCAGGCTTTATCCAGGGGCACCACGAGGAGGAACGGACTCACCCCCATACACTGCTTAGTCTTCTTCTGCATATAATTTAGATAATATCTTTTGCTCTGATATTAAGTCTTATGCTTAATGTTCTTCTGCTCTTTGTTCTGCAGCCTCTTGTTCTTCTGCTTCTCGGTCTTCCATGTTGTCGTCTCCAGGGTCTTCGTCTCCAGTGTCGTCATCTCCGCCGTCGTCGTCTCAGCCGTCGTCGTCTCCGCCGTCGTCGTCGTCGTCGTCGTCATCGGGGTGGTCTTCCGGGTCGTCGTCATCGGGGTGGTCTTCCGGGTTGTCGACGTTAGGGTCTTCAACTTGGAAATGTAGCAGAAGGTACAAGAAGGCTGAGAAAATGCCAAGAACCAGCTGATGGAACTGGAACTCGGATGGCTACCCGAAGGTTCAAGAGCCTATGGAACTACCGAGGACCAGCTGACGTTACTGGAACCCGGTTACTAAGCAGGAGGTACCCGTGCTAAAAAGCACTACCAAGGACCGCCTGACGTTGGCGGAACTCGGATACCCAGAAGGAGGCACCTAAGCCAAAGGCTCTGCCCGGAACCAGATGACGTTACTGGAACCAGGATGGGGAGCAGAAGGTACAAGAGCAAAAGACACTGCCGAGAACCAGCTGACGGTACTGGAACCCGGATGGGTAGCCGAATGTCCAAGAGCCAATGGAACTACCAAGGACCAGCTGACGTTACTGGAACCCGGTTACTAAGCAGGAGGTACCCGTGCCTGAAAGCACTACCAAGGACCACCTGACATTGGTGGAACTTGGATACCCAGAAGGAGGCACCTAAGCCAAAGGCTCTGCCCGGAACCAGCTGACGGTACTGGAACCAGGATGGGGAGCAGAAGGTACAAGAGCAAAAGACACTGCCGAGAACCAGCTGACGGTGCTGGAACCAGGTGGTGGACCCGAAGGCCCACAGGAGAGGAGAGAACAGCTAGGCCGCGAGGCAGCCGCAGTTACCGAACCCCAACAGTCCTACAGGGGGAGCTGGGCCTACTGGCACTACAGAACCAGCCTTGACTACCAGTTCACGCAGCCCACATAGGAAGCTCCTAAACTGGAGGCACCCTGGAGTTGGCTAACTCGACCGCCCCACGACGGGGCAAGCATAGGCGTCTCAGTGAAGTTGACACAACCCGGAAACAGCTGACGGTGCTGAAACCAGGCTTGGCACGAGGGAGTACCTGTGACAAGAACACTGCCGAGAACCAGCTGGCGGTGCTGGAACTCGGATGCGTTGCCCCAGTGTGCAAGAGCCAATGGCACGACCGAGGACCAGCTGACGGTGCTGGAACCCGGTTACTAAGCTGTAGGTGCCCGCGCTTAAAAGCACTACCAAGGACCGCCTGGCGTTGGCGGAACTCGGATACCCAGGAGGAGGCACCTTAGCCAAAGGCTCGGCCCGGAACCAGCTGACGGTGCTGGAACCAGGTGGTGGACCCCAAGGCCCACAGGAGAGGAGAGAACAGCTAGGCCGCGAGGCAGCCGCAGTTACCGAACCCCAACAGTCCTACAGGGGGAGCTGGGCCTACTGGCACTACAGAACCAGCCTTGACTACCAGTTCACGCAGCCCACATAGGAAGCTCCTAAACTGGAGGCACCCTGGAGTTGGCTAACTCGACCGCCCCACGACGGGGCAAGCATAGGCGTCTCAGTGAAGTTGACACAACCCGGAAACAGCTGACGGTGCTGAAACCAGGCTTGGCACGAGGGAGTACCTGTGACAAGAACACTGCCGAGAACCAGCTGGCGGTGCTGGAACCCGGATGCGTTGCCCCAGTGTGCAAGAGCCAATGGCACGACCGAGGACCAGCTGACGGTGCTGGAACCCGGTTACTAAGCTGTAGGTGCCCGCGCTTAAAAGCACTACCAAGGACCGCCTGGCGTTGGCGGAACTCGGATACCCAGGAGGAGGCACCTTAGCCAAAGGCTCGGCCCGGAACCAGCTGACGGTGCTGGAACCAGGTGGTGGACCCCAAGGCCCACAGGAGAGGAGAGAACAGCTAGGCCGCGAGGCAGCCGCAGTTACCGAACCCCAACAGTCCTACAGGGGGAGCTGGGCCTACTGGCACTACAGAACCAGCCTTGACTACCAGTTCACGCAGCCCACATAGGAAGCTCCTAAACTGGAGGCACCCTGGAGTTGGCTAACTCGACCGCCCCACGACGGGGCAAGCATAGGCGTCTCAGTGAAGTTGACACAACCCGGAAACAGCTGACGGTGCTGAAACCAGGCTTGGCACGAGGGAGTACCTGTGACAAGAACACTGCCGAGAACCAGCTGGCGGTGCTGGAACTCGGATGCGTTGCCCCAGTGTGCAAGAGCCAATGGCACGACCGAGGACCAGCTGACGGTGCTGGAACCCGGTTACTAAGCTGTAGGTGCCCGCGCTTAAAAGCACTACCAAGGACCGCCTGGCGTTGGCGGAACTCGGATACCCAGGAGGAGGCACCTTAGCCAAAGGCTCGGCCCGGAACCAGCTGACGGTGCTGGAACCAGGTGGTGGACCCCAAGGCCCACAGGAGAGGAGAGAACAGCTAGGCCGCGAGGCAGCCGCAGTTACCGAACCCCAACAGTCCTACAGGGGGAGCTGGGCCTACTGGCACTACAGAACCAGCCTTGACTACCAGTTCACGCAGCCCACATAGGAAGCTCCTAAACTGGAGGCACCCTGGAGTTGGCTAACTCGACCGCCCCACGACGGGGCAAGCATAGGCGTCTCAGTGAAGTTGACACAACCCGGAAACAGCTGACGGTGCTGAAACCAGGCTTGGCACGAGGGAGTACCTGTGACAAGAACACTGCCGAGAACCAGCTGGCGGTGCTGGAACTCGGATGCGTTGCCCCAGTGTGCAAGAGCCAATGGCACGACCGAGGACCAGCTGACGGTGCTGGAACCCGGTTACTAAGCTGTAGGTGCCCGCGCTTAAAAGCACTACCAAGGACCGCCTGGCGTTGGCGGAACTCGGATACCCAGGAGGAGGCACCTTAGCCAAAGGCTCGGCCCGGAACCAGCTGACGGTGCTGGAACCAGGTGGTGGACCCCAAGGCCCACAGGAGAGGAGAGAACAGCTAGGCCGCGAGGCAGCCGCAGTTACCGAACCCCAACAGTCCTACAGGGGGAGCTGGGCCTACTGGCACTACAGAACCAGCCTTGACTACCAGTTCACGCAGCCCACATAGGAAGCTCCTAAACTGGAGGCACCCTGGAGTTGGCTAACTCGACCGCCCCACGACGGGGCAAGCATAGGCGTCTCAGTGAAGTTGACACAACCCGGAAACAGCTGACGGTGCTGAAACCAGGCTTGGCACGAGGGAGTACCTGTGACAAGAACACTGCCGAGAACCAGCTGGCGGTGCTGGAACTCGGATGCGTTGCCCCAGTGTGCAAGAGCCAATGGCACGACCGAGGACCAGCTGACGGTGCTGGAACCCGGTTACTAAGCTGTAGGTGCCCGCGCTTAAAAGCACTACCAAGGACCGCCTGGCGTTGGCGGAACTCGGATACCCAGGAGGAGGCACCTTAGCCAAAGGCTCGGCCCGGAACCAGCTGACGGTGCTGGAACCAGGTGGTGGACCCCAAGGCCCACAGGAGAGGAGAGAACAGCTAGGCCGCGAGGCAGCCGCAGTTACCGAACCCCAACAGTCCTACAGGGGGAGCTGGGCCTACTGGCACTACAGAACCAGCCTTGACTACCAGTTCACGCAGCCCACATAGGAAGCTCCTAAACTGGAGGCACCCTGGAGTTGGCTAACTCGACCGCCCCACGACGGGGCAAGCATAGGCGTCTCAGTGAAGTTGACACAACCCGGAAACAGCTGACGGTGCTGAAACCAGGCTTGGCACGAGGGAGTACCTGTGACAAGAACACTGCCGAGAACCAGCTGGCGGTGCTGGAACCCGGATGCGTTGCCCCAGTGTGCAAGAGCCAATGGCACGACCGAGGACCAGCTGACGGTGCTGGAACCCGGTTACTAAGCTGTAGGTGCCCGCGCTTAAAAGCACTACCAAGGACCGCCTGGCGTTGGCGGAACTCGGATACCCAGGAGGAGGCACCTTAGCCAAAGGCTCGGCCCGGAACCAGCTGACGGTGCTGGAACCAGGTGGTGGACCCCAAGGCCCACAGGAGAGGAGAGAACAGCTAGGCCGCGAGGCAGCCGCAGTTACCGAACCCCAACAGTCCTACAGGGGGAGCTGGGCCTACTGGCACTACAGAACCAGCCTTGACTACCAGTTCACGCAGCCCACATAGGAAGCTCCTAAACTGGAGGCACCCTGGAGTTGGCTAACTCGACCGCCCCACGACGGGGCAAGCATAGGCGTCTCAGTGAAGTTGACACAACCCGGAAACAGCTGACGGTGCTGAAACCAGGCTTGGCACGAGGGAGTACCTGTGACAAGAACACTGCCGAGAACCAGCTGGCGGTGCTGGAACTTGGATGCGTTGCCCCAGTGTGCAAGAGCCAATGGCACGACCGAGGACCAGCTGACGGTGCTGGAACCCGGTTACTAAGCTGTAGGTGCCCGCGCTTAAAAGCACTACCAAGGACCGCCTGGCGTTGGCGGAACTCGGATACCCAGGAGGAGGCACCTTAGCCAAAGGCTCGGCCCGGAACCAGCTGACGGTGCTGGAACCAGGTGGTGGACCCCAAGGCCCACAGGAGAGGAGAGAACAGCTAGGCCGCGAGGCAGCCGCAGTTACCGAACCCCAACAGTCCTACAGGGGGAGCTGGGCCTACTGGCACTACAGAACCAGCCTTGACTACCAGTTCACGCAGCCCACATAGGAAGCTCCTAAACTGGAGGCACCCTGGAGTTGGCTAACTCGACCGCCCCACGACGGGGCAAGCATAGGCGTCTCAGTGAAGTTGACACAACCCGGAAACAGCTGACGGTGCTGAAACCAGGCTTGGCACGAGGGAGTACCTGTGACAAGAACACTGCCGAGAACCAGCTGGCGGTGCTGGAACCCGGATGCGTTGCCCCAGTGTGCAAGAGCCAATGGCACGACCGAGGACCAGCTGACGGTGCTGGAACCCGGTTACTAAGCTGTAGGTGCCCGCGCTTAAAAGCACTACCAAGGACCGCCTGGCGTTGGCGGAACTCGGATACCCAGGAGGAGGCACCTTAGCCAAAGGCTCGGCCCGGAACCAGCTGACGGTGCTGGAACCAGGTGGTGGACCCCAAGGCCCACAGGAGAGGAGAGAACAGCTAGGCCGCGAGGCAGCCGCAGTTACCGAACCCCAACAGTCCTACAGGGGGAGCTGGGCCTACTGGCACTACAGAACCAGCCTTGACTACCAGTTCACGCAGCCCACATAGGAAGCTCCTAAACTGGAGGCACCCTGGAGTTGGCTAACTCGACCGCCCCACGACGGGGCAAGCATAGGCGTCTCAGTGAAGTTGACACAACCCGGAAACAGCTGACGGTGCTGAAACCAGGCTTGGCACGAGGGAGTACCTGTGACAAGAACACTGCCGAGAACCAGCTGGCGGTGCTGGAACTCGGATGCGTTGCCCCAGTGTGCAAGAGCCAATGGCACGACCGAGGACCAGCTGACGGTGCTGGAACCCGGTTACTAAGCTGTAGGTGCCCGCGCTTAAAAGCACTACCAAGGACCGCCTGGCGTTGGCGGAACTCGGATACCCAGGAGGAGGCACCTAAGCCAAAGGCTCGGCCCGGAACCAGCTGACGGTGCTGGAACCAGGTGGTGGACCCCAAGGCCCACAGGAGAGGAGAGAACAGCTAGGCCGCGAGGCAGCCGCAGTTACCGAACCCCAACAGTCCTACAGGGGGAGCTGGGCCTACTGGCACTACAGAACCAGCCTTGACTACCAGTTCACGCAGCCCACATAGGAAGCTCCTAAACTGGAGGCACCCTGGAGTTGGCTAACTCGACCGCCCCACGACGGGGCAAGCATAGGCGTCTCAGTGAAGTTGACACAACCCGGAAACAGCTGACGGTGCTGAAACCAGGCTTGGCACGAGGGAGTACCTGTGACAAGAACACTGCCGAGAACCAGCTGGCGGTGCTGGAACCCGGATGCGTTGCCTTGCCTATTAAAGATTGTCTTCCTAGAGCCCCAACTAGCGGTGTTGGAGCAAAGGGTAAGCAGGGGGAGATGAGTGTAGGCCGAAGCCTGCACTGGAGGCAGCTTTGTGTCTGCGTTGCGTTTGCAGGACACTTTGCCGGCTACACACTGGGGGAACAGCTGGCGTTGCTGAACCCCACTAACACAATGGCGTGTGTTTTTATCTGTGCAGCTAGCACTTGCGGGCAAAAACTTGCGATGTTAGAGCCCGTGTTGAAGCAGGAGGAGGAGGAGAGGAGCAGAGTGTAGGCCGAAGCCTAGTTGAACCAATTTCAAAGGAAACCTTTAACCCCCCCCTCAGGTGTTACAAAGTACAAGAGACACACCTTGTGCAGTATTAATGCTGCACAAGTGAAAGGTTGCTCTATTAATTTGTCTACTTGCACACGCTGAATGAAAGACATACACAATTTACCCCATTCTACAGTCAAACTGTAGTGGATGCGTGACTTGGTTTTTTGATGAGACGCAGCACAGGTGTCCAAAATAACGCCTTGGTGCTTGGCGCAGCTTCCTGAGCGTTGTTATTTGCTGTACAGGAGTCTGCGCTCTTGTGTTATCCCTTGGCAATGCCCTGTTAGCGCTGCCCATCTTATGACCTCATTTCATGTTGGCCGGTGCGGTTAACGATGGCCATAAATCCCAGACCCACAGTGTCTTTTCATAAAGCCACACTGCGGTGCTGGGATTCGTGGCCTTGAGCAGTAAATATTTTGGCCGCTCACACACGTCCTTACACCTGCTTCAGACTGGGCGGCCTCTGCTGATCCCTTCTCGCATGCCGCGGCCATGAGGCTGCACAGTCTGAAGAAGGCGGAAGGAGATGAGTTAAGACAGGCGAAGATATGCACTGCTCGTGCCCATCAATCACACCCTCGCAGTCAAAATAATTAAGACAACGAGGAGCATTTTATTCAGGCAGGGCGGACGAACAGGCGCAAGTAGCCAACCAATGATGTCAGAAGACGGGAAGCGCTACCAAGGGGGGTGCTGCGTATCATTAGAAAGGAAAGTCACACCTCAGGGACAGTGGAATGGTCTCAAAGAGACACATTTTGTACGTGTTGAGTTCCACGTGGGCAAGGAGAAAACGTCAGCCACCTTGTACAAATGCAGCAGTACTGCTGTACAAGGTGGCTGTTATACATAGAAACACCTGGGGGTGGTGGCCAGGCTCCCTTCAATTTCAGTTCATGTGCCTGCGTGGCGTTTGCAGGTCACGTTGCAAGCTGCACAGCAGGGGAACAGCTGGCGGTGCTGAACCCCACTAACACATTGGCTGGTGTTTTTCTCTGTGCAGCTAGCATGTCCGGGCAGAAACTGGCGTTGTTTGAGCCCAGGGTCAGCAGGAGGAGGAGAGGAGCAAAGTGTAGGCCGAAGCCTGCACTGGTGGCAGCTTTTGTTCTGTTGTGCCAGCGTGGCTTGTGCTGGACACGTTGCCGACTACACAGCAGGGGAACAGCTGGCGGTGCTGAACCCCACTAACACATTGGCTGGTGTTTTTCTCTGTGCAGCTAGCATTTCCGGGCAAAAACTAGCGGTGTTTGAGCCCAGGGTCAGCAGGAGGAGTAGAGGAGCAGAGTGTTGGCCAAAGCCTAGTTGAACCAATTTCAAAGGTTACCTTTAACCCCCCCCTCAGGTGTTGCAAGGTACAAGAGCCACACCTTGAACAGCATTATTGATGCACAAGTCAAAGGTTGCTCTATTTAATTTTGCTCCTTGCACACGCTGAATTAAACACGTACACTATTTAGCCCATTATACTGTCAAACAGTAGTGGAGGCGTGACTACTAGTCTTTTTAAGGAGACGCAGCACAGGTGTACAAATTTACACCTAGGTGCTGTGCGCAGATTCCTTACCGTTGTTATTTGCAGTACAGGAAACTGCGCTCTTGTGTTATCCCTTGGCAATACCCTGTTAGTGCAGGCCGTCTCATGACCTCATTTCATGTTGGCCGGTGCGGTTAACGATGGCCATAAATCCCAGACCCACAGTGGCTTTTCCTAAAGTCACACTGCGGTGCTGGGATTCGTGGCCTTGTGCAGTAAATATGTTCGCCGCTCACACATGTCCTTACACCTGCTTCAGACTGGGCGGCCTCAGCTGATCCCTTATCGCATGCCGCGGCCATGAGGCCGCACAGTCAGAAGAAGGCGGAAGGAGGGGAGTGAAAACAGGGGAACATATGCACTGCTCGTGCCCATCAATCACACCCTCGCAGTCAAAATATATGAGACAACGGGGGGCGTTGTGTCGGGCAGGGGGGACGCACAGGCACAGCCAGCCAACCAATGATGTCAGGAGACGGGCAGCGCTAACAATGGGGGTGCTGCGTGTCATTAAAAAGGAAAGTCACACCTCAGGGACATTGTAATGGTCTGTAATGAGACACATTTTGTACTTGTTGAGTTCCACGTGTGCAAGGAGAAAAAGTCAGCCACCTTGTACAAATGCAGCAGTACTGCTGTACAAGGTGGCTGTTATACATAGAAACACCTGGGGGGGTGGGGGGCAGGCTCCCTTCAATTTCAGTTCATGTGCCTGCGTGGCGTTTGCAGGTCACGTTGCAAGCTACACAGCAGGGGAACAGCTGGCGTTGCTGAACCCCACTGACACATTGACTGGTGTTTTTCTCTGTGCAGATTGCATGTCCGGGCAAAAACTAGCGGTGTTAGAGCCCAGGGTCAGCAGGAGGAGGAGGAGAGGAGCAAAGTGTAGGCCGAAGCCTGCACTGGTGGCAGCTTTTGGTCGGTTGTGCCAGCGTGGCTTGTGCTGGACACGATGCCGGCTACACAGCGGGGGAACAGCTGGCGGTGCTGAACCACACTAACACATTGGCTGGTGTTTTTCTCTGTGCAGCTAGCATGTCCGGGCAGAAACTGGCGTTGTTTGAGCCCAGGGTCAGCAGGAGGAGGAGAGGAGCAAAGTGTAGGCCGAAGCCTGCACTGGTGGCAGCTTTTGTTCTGTTGTGCCAGCGTGGCTTGTGCTGGACACGTTGCCGACTACACAGCAGGGGAACAGCTGGCGGTGCTGAACCCCACTAACACATTGGCTGGTGTTTTTCTCTGTGCAGCTAGCATTTCCGGGCAAAAACTAGCGGTGTTTGAGCCCAGGGTCAGCAGGAGGAGTAGAGGAGCAGAGTGTAGGCCGAAGCCTAGTTGAACCAATTTCAAAGGTTACCTTTAACCCCCCCCTCAGGTGTTGCAAGGTACAAGAGCCACACCTTGAACAGCATTAATGATGCACAAGTCAAAGGTTGCTCTATTTAATTTTGCTCCTTGCACACGCTGAATTAAACACGTACACTATTTAGCCCATTATACTGTCAAACAGTTGTGGAGGCGTGACTTGTCTTTTTAACGAGACGCAGCACAGGTGTCAAAATTTGCACCTAGGTACTGGGCGCAGATTCCTGAGCGTTGTTATTTGCTGTACAGGAGTCTGCGCTCTTGTGTTATCCCTTGGCAATACCCTGTTAGTGCAGGCCGTCTCATGACCTCATTTCATGTTGGCCGGTGCGGTTAACGATGGCCATAAATCCCAGACCCACAGTGGCTTTTCCTAAAGTCACACTGCGGTGCTGGGATTCGTGGCCTTGTGCAGTAAATATGTTCGCCGCTCACACATGTCCTTACACCTGCTTCAGACTGGGCGGCCTCAGCTGATCCCTTATCGCATGCCGCGGCCATGAGGCCGCACAGTCAGAAGAAGGCGGAAGGAGGGGAGTGAAAACAGGGGAACATATGCACTGCTCGTGCCCATCAATCACACCCTCGCAGTCAAAATATATGAGACAACGGGGGGCGTTGTGTCGGGCAGGGGGGACGCACAGGCACAGCCAGCCAACCAATGATGTCAGGAGACGGGCAGCGCTAACAATGGGGGTGCTGCGTGTCATTACAAAGGAAAGTCACACCTCAGGGACATTGTAATGGTCTCTAATGAGACACATTTTGTACGTGTTGAGTTCCACGTGGGCAAGGAGAAAAAGTCAGCCACCTCGTACAAATGCAGCAGTACTGCTGTACAAGGTGGCTGATATACATAGAAACACCTGTGGGTGGGGGGCAGGCTCCCTTCAATTTCAGTTCATGTGCCTGCGTGGCGTTTGCAGGTCACGTTGCAAGCTACACAGCAGGGGAACAGCTGGCGTTGCTGAACCCCACTAACACATTGGCTGGTGTTTTTCTCTGTGCAGCTAGCATGTCCGGGCAGAAACTGGCGTTGTTTGAGCCCAGGGTCAGCAGGAGGAGGAGAGGAGCAAAGTGTAGGCCGAAGCCTGCACTGGTGGCAGCTTTTGGTCGGTTGTGCCAGCGTGGCTTGTGCTGGACACGATGCCGGCTACACAGCGGGGGAACAGCAGGCGGTGCTGAACCCCACTAACACATTGGCTGGTGTTTTTCTCTGTGCAGCTAGCATGTCCGGGCAGAAACTGGCGTTGTTTGAGCCCAGGGTCAGCAGGAGGAGGAGAGGAGCAAAGTGTAGGCCGAAGCCTGCACTGGTGGCAGCTTTTGGTCGGTTGTGCCAGCGTGGCTTGTGCTGGACACGTTGCCGACTACACAGCAGGGGAACAGCTGGCGGTGCTGAACCCCACTAACACATTGGCTGGTGTTTTTCTCTGTGCAGCTAGCATTTCCGGGCAAAAACTAGCGGTGTTTGAGCCCAGGGTCAGCAGGAGGAGTAGAGGAGCAGAGTGTAGGCCGAAGCCTAGTTGAACCAATTTCAAAGGTTACCTTTAACCCCCCCCTCAGGTGTTGCAAGGTACAAGAGCCACACCTTGTGCAGCATTAATGCTGCACAAGTAAAAGGTTGCTCTATTTGTTTTGCTCCTTGCACACGCTGACTAAAACACGTACACTATTTAGCCCATTATACTGTCAAACAGTTGTGGAGGCGTGACTTGTCTTTTTAACGAGACGCAGCACAGGTGTCAAAATTTGCACCTAGGTACTGGGCGCAGATTCCTGAGCGTTGTTATTTGCTGTACAGGAGTCTGCGCTATTGTGATCCCTTGGCCATGCGCTGTGAGCGCTTCCTGTCTTCTGACCTCATTTTATGTCGGCCGTTGCGGTTAGCGATGGACATGAATCCCAGACCCACAGTGTGTTTTTAAAAAATCACACTGCGGTGCTGGGATTCGTGCCCTGGTGCACTAAATATGTTTGCCGCTCACACATGTCCTTACACCTGCTTCAGACTGGGCGGCCTCATCTGATCCCTTATCGCCTGCCGCGGCCATGAGGACACCCAGTCTGAAGAAGGCGGAAGGAGATGAGTGAACACAGGCAAACATATGCACTGCACATGCCCATCAATCACACCCTCGCTGTCCAAAAAAATAAGACACCGAGGGCCGTTGTTTCGAGCAGGGGAGATGCACAGGCGCAGCCAGCTAACCAATGATGTCAAAAGACGGGCAGCGCTAACAAGGGTGGTGCTGCGTGTCATTACAAAGGAAAGTCACACCTCAGGGACATTGTAATGGTCTCTAATGAGACACATTTTGTACGTGTTGAGTTCCACGTGGGCAAGGAGAAAAAGTCAGCCACCTCGTACAAATGCAGCAGTACTGCTGTACAAGGTGGCTGATATACATAGAAACACCTGTGGGTGGGGGGCAGGCTCCCTTCAATTTCAGTTCATGTGCCTGCGTGGCGTTTGCAGGTCACGTTGCAAGCTACACAGCAGGGGAACAGCTGGCGTTGCTGAACCCCACTGACACATTGACTGGTGTTTTTCTCTGTGCAGATTGCATGTCCGGGCAAAAACTAGCGGTGTTAGAGCCCAGGGTCAGCAGGAGGAGGAGGAGAGGAGCAAAGTGTAGGCCGAAGCCTGCACTGGTGGCAGCTTTTGGTCGGTTGTGCCAGCGTGGCTTGTGCTGGACACGATGCCGGCTACACAGCGGGGGAACAGCAGGCGGTGCTGAACCCCACTAACACATTGGCTGGTGTTTTTCTCTGTGCAGCTAGCATGTCCGGGCAGAAACTGGCGTTGTTTGAGCCCAGGGTCAGCAGGAGGAGGAGAGGAGCAAAGTGTAGGCCGAAGCCTGCACTGGTGGCAGCTTTTGGTCGGTTGTGCCAGCGTGGCTTGTGCTGGACACGTTGCCGACTACACAGCAGGGGAACAGCTGGCGGTGCTGAACCCCACTAACACATTGGCTGGTGTTTTTCTCTGTGCAGCTAGCATTTCCGGGCAAAAACTAGCGGTGTTTGAGCCCAGGGTCAGCAGGAGGAGTAGAGGAGCAGAGTGTAGGCCGAAGCCTAGTTGAACCAATTTCAAAGGTTACCTTTAACCCCCCCCTCAGGTGTTGCAAGGTACAAGAGCCACACCTTGTGCAGCATTAATGCTGCACAAGTAAAAGGTTGCTCTATTTGTTTTGCTCCTTGCACACGCTGACTAAAACACGTACACTATTTAGCCCATTATACTGTCAAACAGTTGTGGAGGCGTGACTTGTCTTTTTAACGAGACGCAGCACAGGTGTCAAAATTTGCACCTAGGTACTGGGCGCAGATTCCTGAGCGTTGTTATTTGCTGTACAGGAGTCTGCGCTATTGTGATCCCTTGGCCATGCGCTGTGAGCGCTTCCTGTCTTCTGACCTCATTTCATGTCGGCCGTTGCGGTTAGCGATGGACATGAATCCCAGACCCACAGTGTGTTTTCAAAAAATCACACTGCGTGGCTGGGATTCGTGGCCTTGTGCAGTAAATAGGTTTGCCGCTTACACATGTCCTTACACCTGCTCCAGACTGGGCGGCCTCAGCTGATCCCTTATCGCCTACCACGGCCAGGAGGCCGCACAGTCTGAAGAAGGCGGAAGGAGATGAGTTAAGACAGGCGAACATATGCACTGCTCGTGCCCATAAACCACACCCTCGCTGACAAAATAAATATGACAACGAGGGGCGTTGTTTCTAGCAGGGCGGATGCACAGGCGCAGCCAGCTAACCATGATGACAAAAGACGGGAAACGCTACCAAGGGGGGTGCTGCGTATCATTACAAAGGAAAGTCACACCTCAGGGACAGTGGAATGGTCTCAATGAGACACATTTTGTACGTGTTGAGTTCCACGTGGGCAAGGAGAAAAAGTCAGCCACCTTGTACAAATGCAGCAGTACTGCTGTACTAGGTGGCTGTTATACATAGAAACACCTGGGGGGGTGGGGCCAGGTTCCCTTTTAATTTCAGTTCCTGTGCCTGCATGGCGTTTGCAGGTCACGTTGCCGGCTACACAGCAGGGGAACAGCTGGCGTTGCTGAACCCCACTAACACATTGGCTGGTGTTTTTCTCTGTGCAGCTAGCACTTCCGGGCAAAAACTAGCGGTGTTTGAGCCCAGGGTCAGCAGGAGGAGGAGAGGAGCAGAGTGTAGGCCGAAGCCTGCACTGGTGGCAGCTTTTGTTCTGTTGTGCCAGCGTGGCTTGTGCTGGACACGTTGCCGACTACACAGCAGGGGAACAGCTGGCGGTGCTGAACCCCACTGACACATCACCTAGTGTTTTTTTCTGTGTAGACAACACTTCCAGGTGGCAACTGACAGTGTTGAAACCCAGGGAATCAAAGAGGAGCAGAGTGTAGGCCGAAGCCTGCAGTGGAGCAAGTTGAAAGGGAACCTTTAACCCCCCCCCCAGGCATTTGTTGCTGAAAGAGCCATCTTGTACAGCAGTAATACTGCACATGGAAAATGGTGGCTCCGAAAATTATGCTCCTTGCAAACGCTGAAGTACACACTCATATAATGTGTCCCCTCACACCGTCAAACCATCCCGGAAGTGGGACTTTCCTTTGTAATGTGACACAGCACAGCCGTCATTCCAACCCCCTTGGTGCCGGGCACCACCTCCTCAACGTTGTTTGGTTCTGTCATGGAGCCCGCACTGTAATGTTATCCCTTGGCCATGCACAGTTAGCGGTGCCCGTCTTCTGACATCATGTAGGTGTCAGGCTGGCAGTGCCTGTGCGTCCAAGCTGCCCGAGATCCAACCTTGCAGTGTCATCTAATGTAGTCCCACTGCGGGCCAGGGATCCATGGGCATGCGCAGTGCATATCATCGCCTCTCACTCACCTCCTTCCTGCTTCTTCAGACTGTGCGGCGTCACGGCCGTGGCATGCTATTAGGGATCAGCTGACGCCGCCTAGTCTGAAGAAGCGTGAAGAAGGGGAGTGAGAGGCTAGTATATGCACTGCGCATGGCCATGGATACCAGGCCCACTGTGGGATCACATTAGACGACACTGCGAGGTGTGATTTCGGGCAGCGTGGACGCACAGGCGCAGCCAGGACGACAACAAATGATGTCAGAGGACGGGCAGCGCAAACTGTGCATGGCCAAGGGATAACATAACAGCGCAGGGTCCATGACGGAATCAAACAACGCTAAGGAGGCAGCGCACGGTGCCAAGGGGGTAGCAATGACGGCTGTGCTGCGTCACATTACAAAGGAAAGTCCCACCTCCGGGACGGTTGGACGGTGTGAGGGGACACATTACATGAGTGTGTAGTTCAGCGTTTGCAAGGAGCATAATTTCAAGAGCGACCTTTCCCTTGTGCAGTATTAGTGCTGCACATGGTGGCTCTTTCAGTAACAAACGCCTAGGGGGGGGGGGGGACAGGTCCCCTTACATTTTAGTTGTGCCAGCGTGGCGGTCGCATGACACGTTGCCGGATACACAGCTGGGGATCAGCTGACGTTACTGAACCCCAATAACAGAGGAGCGACTGTTGACTGTGCACACAGCACTTCCAGGCACCAACTGGCGGTGTTAGAGCCCAGGGACAGCAGGAGGAGCAGATTGGAGGTATTGCCGCACACACAGCTGGGGATCAGCTGACGTTACTGAACCCCAATAACAGAGGAGCGACTGTTGACTGTGCACACAGCACTTCCAGGCACCAACTGGCGGTGTTAGAGCCCAGGGACAGCAGGAGGAGCAGATTGGAGGTATTGCCGCACACACAGCTGGGGATCAGCTGACGTTACTGAACCCCAATAACAGAGGAGCGACTGTTGACTGTGCACACAGCACTTCCAGGCACCAACTGGCGGTGTTAGAGCCCAGGGACAGCAGGAGGAGCAGAGGAACAGAGTGTAGGCCGAAGCCTGATTGGAGCAAGTTGAAAGGAAACCTTTAACCCCCCCCCCAAGACGTTTGTAGCTGAAAGAGCCATGTTGTGCAGCACTAAGGATGCAAAAGGAAAAGGTTGCTCTTTTAATTATGCTCCTTGCAAACACCGAAGTAAACACTAAAAATGTGTCCCTTTATACCGTTAAACCGTTCCGGAGGTGCGAATTTCCTTCGTAATGGGACACAGCACAGCTGTCATTCCTATCCCCTTGATGCCGTGCGCTGCCTCCTCAGCGTTGTTTTAAGCTGCCACGGAGCCTGCGCTGTTCTGTTAGCCCTTGGCCATGCCCAATTAGCGCTGCCTGTCTTCTGACATAATTTGGTGTCAGGCTGTCAGTGCCTGTGCGTCCACGCTGCTCCAGATCCCACCTCGCAGTCTCATCTAACGTAATCCCACTGCGGGCCTTGGAACCATGGGCATGCACAGTGCATAACCTCGACTCTCACTCCCCTCCTTCCTTCTTCTTCAGACTGTGCGGTGTCACGGCCGTGGCATGCTAGGGATCAGCTGACGGCGCACAGTCTAAAGAAGGCGGAGGGAAATGAGCGAGAGCCCGAGGGGAAGATATGCACTGCGCATGCCCATGGATCCCAGGCCCGCAGTGTGACTCAATCAGAAGACACTGCGAGGCGGGATCTCGGGCACCGCGGCCGCACAGGCGCAGCCAGCCTGACACC
Source organism: Ranitomeya imitator (assembly GCF_032444005.1). Taxonomy (NCBI): domain Eukaryota; kingdom Metazoa; phylum Chordata; class Amphibia; order Anura; family Dendrobatidae; genus Ranitomeya; species Ranitomeya imitator. The sequence goes on along the minus strand of NC_091284.1, from coordinate 494,944,062 downwards.
AAATTATGTCAGAAGACAGGCAGCGCAAATAGGGCATGCCCAAGGGATAACAGAACAGCGCAGGCTCCGTGACAGCTTAAAACAACGCTGAGGAGGCAGCGCATGGCACCAAGGGGGTAGGAATGACGGCTGTGCTGCGTCACATTACGAAGGAAAGTCCCAGCTCCGGGACGGTATAACGGTATCAGTGAACACATTTTATAAGTGTTAAGTTCTGCGTGTGCAAAGAGCTAAAAAAAAAGAGCTACCTTTTCCTTGTGCAGCATTACTGCTGCACAAGATGGCTCTTTCAGTAACAAACGACGGGGGGGGGGGGGGGGACAGGTTCCCTTACATTTAGGTTGTTGTGCCAGCGTGGCGGTCGCAGGACACATTGCCGGCTACACAGCTGGGGATCAGCTGACGTTACTGAAACCCAATAACACTGGGTCGTATGTTTTTACTGTGCAGCCTGCACTTCTGAGCCGCAACTGGCGGTGTTGGAGCCCAGGAATAGCAGTTCAGGTGGTAGAAAGATGAACACAGCAGGAGACCTGGATGACACCCAATTACTTAATCAGGCAGAGGAGTGGCAAATTCCTGCGAGATCCAGGCCTGGTTCATTTTCAGGAAAGTAAGCCGGTCAACGTTATCGGAGGATAGTCGCATGCGACGGTCTGTTAGTACACCACCTGCGGCACTAAAGACACGTTCCGATAAGACACTAGCCGCAGGGCAAGCCAGCACCTCCAATGCATACTGGCTTAGCTCTGGCCATGTATCCAGCTTAGAGACCCAAAACTTGAACGGGGAAGAGCCGTCTGGGAGTACAGTAAGAGGGCAAGCCATGTAGTCTGTCACCATCTGACGGAACCGTTGCCTCCTGCTGACTGGAGCCGCCGGTGATGGTGTAGACATTTGGGGCGGGCACACAAAAGTGTGCCAGAGTTGTGCCATACTGGGCTTGCCTTGGGCAGAGGCACTGCTTCTGCTCCCTCTTTGGGCAGAGCCTCCCCCACTGCCTCGACGCACTGAGCTGCTTTGTAAAGCACTAGCAGCACTCCTCTCAGTTGGACAGGAGAAGATGATGGAATTCACCAGTGTGTCGTGGTACTCCCGCAATTTACGCTCCCGGGTCAACGCAGGGATGAGGTTTTGGACGTTGTCCCGGTAGCGAGGATCGAGGAGGGTGAACACCCAATAATCAGGCATGTTGAGAATGTGGTCGATGCGGCGGTCGTTTCTCAGGCACTGCAGCATGAAATCCACCATGTGCTGCAGAGTGCCAACCGGCCCAGAAACGCTGTCCCCTGCTTGAGACATGATCTCTGCCCGCTCGTCATCACCCCACCCTCGCTGTACACACTGACCACTGGACAATTGTGTCGCTCCCTCCTCTGGACGGAGCTCTTCCTCCTCCATTGACTCCTCCTCATCCTCCTCACAAATTGGCCCCTGCGTACCCCTTTGTGAGGAACCACGTGGCGCTGACTCTCCAGAAGCTGATGGAAAAGGTGACTCCTCATCCTCCACCTCTTCCACCACATCATCCCTTAACCCTTGCAAAGTTTGCTGAAGCAGGCAGATAAGGGGGACAGTCATGCTGACTAGTGCATCATCTGCACTTGCCATCCGCGTGGAATAATCAAAAGGACGCAAAACCTGGCAGACGTCCTTCATAGTGGCCCACTCTGTGGTTGTGAAGTCTGATCGGCGCTGACTGCGACTTCTTTGCGCCTGATGCAGCTGGTACTCCATAACTGCTTGCTGCTGCTCACACAACCGCTCCAACATATGTAACGTGGAATTCCACCGGGTAGGTAGGTCACATATGATGCGGTGTTCCGGAAGGCGGAATCGGCGCTGCAGAGCAGCAATGCGGGATCTGGCCAAGCTGGAACGCCGCAAGTGAGCACACTCTAGGCGGACCTTGTGCAGCAGGGCATCAAGATCCGGATAGTCCCTCAGAAAACTCTGCACAACCAAATTGAGCACATGTGCCAGACATGGGATGTGAGTGAGGTTGCCAAGGGCCAAAGCTGCCACCAGATTTCGGCCATTGTCACACACTACCATGCCTGGCTGGAGATTCGCTGGCAGTAACCACACATCGCTCTCCTGCTTTATAGCATTCCAGAGCTCCTGCGCTGTGTGGCTTCGATGCCCCAATGAAACTAGTTTCAAGACGGCCTGCTGACGTTTGGCCACGGCTGTGCTCATGTCGGTCATAGGTAAACGTTCACGGGTCCATGTGGGGGTGGACTGTGACGGATCCTGCAGAGAGGAATCAGAGGAACTGGTGTAAGAGGAGGAGTCGATGCGTACAGACTGGATTCCTGCAATCCTTGGAGTGGGCAGGACACGTCCTGCGCCACTCGCACGATCTGTACCTGGCTCAACAACATTAACCCAATGGGCAGTGAGGGAAACATATCGCCCCTGTCCATGCTGACTGGTCCACGCATCGGTGGTGAGGTGGACCTTGCTACTGACGGCGTTCAGTAGCGCATGTTTTATGTTTGCCTCAACATGCCTGTGCAGGGCAGGGACAGCCTGCCTGCTGAAGTAAAAGCGGCTGGGCACCTTGTACTGTGGGACTGCCAATGCCATCAAGTCACGGAAGCTGTCAGTCTCCACCAGCCTGAACGAGAGCATTTCCAGGGACAACAGTTTGGCAATGCCTGCATTCAGAGCCTGTGCTCGGGGGTGGTTGGCCGAGAATGCCCGCCTTTTCTCCCATGCCTGTACTACCGATGGCTGTAGAGTAGACTGGGAGTGTGAGGATGACTGGGAAGGTGGTGCTGTGGGTGGAATTACACAAGGTCTCTGGGAGGAAGCCAAACCAGCTGTGCGTGAGCTGGAGGAAGAGGCAACACGAGCTGAAGAGGTGGTAGCTGCCGCTGTTGGTTGGCCTACATCTTCAGTGTGTTTCTGTAACTCCACCGCGTGCCTGGTCCGCACATGTTTCCACATATTTGTGGTATTGAGGTTGCTGACATTTTTCCCTCTTTTTACTTTATGATGACACAGCTTGCATTTGACAAAACAAATGTCATCTGCAACTGTGTCAAAAAAGGACCAGGCACTGCAAGTCTTGGGAGCGCCCTTTTTGGCTTTGGAAAGAGACAGGCTCCTAACGGGTGCCAAAGTGGAGGCTACAGGCTCCGCAGTCTTCCCCCTCCCTCTCCCTCTTTGGCCCGTAAGAGGAAGCTCTTCCTCTGAGCTGCTCCCACCACCTTCCTGTTCCTCACGCCACGATGGGTCAAGGACCTCATCATCTCCACTACCCTCTGCCACCAACTGCTCCTCCTGGGTAGTCTCAGCAGCACAGTACGCACGAGAAAGCGGCACCTGAGTTTCATCATCAGATGCGTACTGCGCTGTGGTCACCGGAGGCACTGGCCCACCTGCCTCTTCAGAGTCAGAGAGAAAAAGGTGTTGGGCATCACTGCACACTGCCTCTTCTTCCATTTCTCCAATGCTGCTTGGCTGGCCCCCTGTTTCCAAGCCAAGAGATTCAGAGAACAGAAGTAGAGACGGCTCCTGTCCTGGGCTCTCTGACTGCCTGGCCAATTTGGCAGGTGGTGAAGAGACAGATGGCTGCTCTCCAGTGCTCTGTGCCTGAGAGGATGTGGCACTAACTGAAGTCGATGCCGAGGCGTTAGCTGCCATCCACCCGACAACGGCTTCAATTTGGTCTTCACGCAGCAGCGGTGCACGGCGCTCTCCGACAAAGCTGCGCATGAAGGACTGTTCCCTGCTGAAACTGAGTGACGACGAGTCACCGGCGCCCGCAGCAGGCACAGAATCACCACGTCCTCTCCCTGCTCCTCTCCCTGCTCCGCGCCCACGCCCACGTGCCTTACTCCCTGCCCTCTTCATCTTGGTTGACAGATAAAGATAAGCAGAAAAGTACTAAGGCCTTAGTGTGCTTATTCCTGTAATGCTCCTCCTAACAGGTGTAAGAAACACTAATGTTGTAAATTGTGGACTAAACTTTATTATTTTTCAAATGTGGCCTACACAAGTGTTAAGTTGTGTTTGGTGAACTTAACTTTTTTTTTGGTGCAGATCGGGCTACAGAGCTAGTTTAAATCACACGGAGAGCGTGCAGACAGCCGTAAACGGCGCTGCAAGGCCAAAAAACCCTCCTCTCGGTTATCCTATATAGTGTTTTTCCACTATTTAGCTGGATACGAGTGGAAAGACACTAATAGGAATTTTTTTTTTCAAATTTTAAACTGGCTGCACTATTTGAAAAAAAGGAAATTGTTTTTCAAGGTATGAGGCAGTAACGCACCCTGAGCTGAATCCAACCGGCTATGGCTGCACACAGACTACAGGGCGAGCTGCGCTCACACAGAGACCGTGCAGACAGCCTTAAACGGCGCTGCAAGGCCAAAAAACCCTCCTCTAGGTTATCCTATATAGTGTTTTTCCACTATTTAGCTGGATACGAGTGGAAAGACACTAATAGGAATTTTTTTTTTCAAATTTTAAACAGGCTGCACTATTTGAAAAAAAGGAAAATTTTTCTCAAGGTATGAGCCAGTAACGAACCCTGAGCTGAATCCAACCGGCTATGGCTGCACACAGACTACAGGGCGAGCTGGGCTCACACGGAGACCGTGCAGACAGCCGTAAACGGCGCTGCAAGGCCAAAAAACCCTCCTCTCGGTTATCCTATATAGTGTTTTTCCACTATTTAGCTGGATACGAGTGGAAAGACACTAATAGGAATTTTTTTTTTCAGATTTTAAACAGGCTGCACTATTTGAAAAAAAGGAAAATTTTTCTCAAGGTATGAGCCAGTAACGAACCCTGAGCTGAATCCAACCGGCTATGGCTGCACACAGACTACAGGGCGAGCTGGGCTCACACGGAGACCGTGCAGACAGCCGTAAACGGCGCTGCAAGGCCAAAAAACCCTCCTCTAGGTTATCCTATATAGTGTTTTTCCACTATTTAGCTGGATACGAGTGGAAAGACACTAATAGGAATTTTTTTTTTCAAATTTTAAACAGGCTGCACTATTTGAAAAAAAGGAAAATTTTTCTCAAGGTATGAGCCAGTAACGAACCCTGAGCTGAATCCAACCGGCTATGGCTGCACACAGACTACAGGGCGAGCTGGGCTCACACGGAGACCGTGCAGACAGCCGTAAACGGCGCTGCAAGGCCCAAAAACCCCCCTCTAGGTTATCCTATGTAGTGTTTTTCCACAATAGAGCTGGAGACTGGTGGAAAAACACTAATAGGAAATTTGAGAAAAAATGTGCAGCAGGCTGCACTAAGAGCAAAAAAGAACAACTGTGTGAGGCAGTGTGAACCCCCCCTGAGCTGAATACAACCGGGTATATGGCTGCACACAGACTACAGAGTGAGCTGCACACACACACACACACACAGAGACCTTGCAGAACGCTGTTAAAACAGCGCTGCAAGGCAAGAGCAAGGTGAACAGTGAAGAACACACAGCGTTTTGCTAAATTAGCCTTTGGAAAGGAAAATAAAGCAATTAGCTAGCTCGACTGGCCCTCAGTTAGAACACAGCGTCCTGTCCCTAACTGAAATCACAGCAGAGTGAGCGCAAAATGGCGGCAGCGCTTTTTTATAGTGCAGAGTGACATCATTTCAGCAGCCAATCCCAGCCTTGCCAGTACTTACATGCCCACCATGCTAAACAGGATGTGCCCACACTTTCATTCATTCCTCATTGGCTGCTGCGTTCAATTTGAATTCTGGGAACTTCCGATTCCGGTATCCGATACGCGGGAAGTATCGGAATTCAGTATCGGAATTCCGATACCGCAAATATCGGCCGATACCCGATACTTGCGGTATCGGAATGCTCAACACTAGCAGTGACACGTATCTCCCCTCCATAACTTCAACAGTGACTCCATCACAATACATATGTGTGTGTTTTGATGAATATTTCCTTTTGAAAATGATATGTAAATGACATAGAGAATTGCTCTATGTAAAAGCTCATGTTAAAATCACCTCAATTAGATAGCAATCGCACTGCACTCTGATGTAAATTGGATGATAGGTGTGAAAAATCAGATTGTACTCGCATAACACTCACATTATACTTGTGCGACTCTCAGCAGGGAGACTTGAACCAATTTTTCATACGTTTAGTGTGACTCCGGCCTTACAGTCTTAATAAGCTGTATTCACTTCTCCAGCAACAAAATATTCATGGTCTCCTCAAAGTATTTTAATGAACAGAAAAAACTGCCCTACTGACCTTAAAAAATTAAAGGATGTCTTGGTGGATCAACATATGGATAGATGAGCTTGTCATATCCAACCTAGGTCCATTATTTTTATCCCCTACATGACGGAGCCCTTTTTAATTTTTGCGTTTCTGTTTTTCACTCCTCTTCTTCCCGGAGCCACAAGATTTTTATTTTTCCGTCAATGTGGCAATGTGAGGGCTTGTTTTTTGCTAGACGAGTTGTATATTTGAACGACACCATTGATTTTACCATATCATGTACCCAAAAACAGGAAAAAATTCCAAGTGTAGTGAAATTGCAAATAATAGTGCAATTCCACAAAACATCTGACATGTGCCAGGAAAGATGTGGGCTCAGCGCCGGAGCCCACATCAATGGGGGAAACATAACATGTGCCGTTCATGTACGACGCATGTCGTGAAGGGGTTAAAGTTCCACCACATGCATGGAGAGCCCAAAACACAGGCTCTTCATGCATGTACTGTGACTGTCACATATCCGCGACACACGCAGCTGCAGCACCGAACAGCTGATCAGCCGCTCCATGTATCCAGGTTCTCTCTGCAGCTTATTATTCTGTAAGTCCAAGGGAAGAAGAAAGCAGCCACACTTCCGTTATGTGACTAAGAAACCTTAGTCCTTTATTTCCAATATAAATTCATGGACAAGGTAATGAGAGCAGGGACAGTGCAAGTAAAAGGACAACGGCCGTGCATAAGCGTGCATAACGCAAAACGGCTGGCGTCCTTTTACTTGCACTGTCCCTGCTCTTATTACCTTGTCCATGAATTTATATTGGAAATAAAGGACTAAGGTTTCGTCATCACATAACGGAAGTGTTGCTGCTTTCTTCTTCCTTTGGATTTATCTACATGTTTTATTTCTGGCAAGCACCCTCCACCAAGTGACTCCACTCCCATGATGTGGCAATGATTCAGAGTGTACCCCTCCATACCAGTAAGTAACTCATTACATTTATCTCAGTGCCATTCATTTTTCTTCTTTCTGGACTTATTATTCGGTAAGTGCTATAGCTTGCTGAATAAGCAGGGACCCGATCAAATTCGCTCATCTCTACTTATGACCTTATTGTCTGAAATTAGAAATCCTTTCTTCAGCTTCGTTGTCTTTAGGACATTGTCCTGCTGCTCACCTGGGCGATTCTCCATTCAATTGTCTAGGCATCCTGAGCTTGGCCAAGGACCTCGTCCTCCTCTTTAAGCTTGCTAGGCGTCTTGCCTGAATTCTGGAATTCCTCTGCCACTTAATATCTAATTCCCTGCAGAATGTACTATCCAATATATGGTTCCATCTTCGCGCATGACACCATTTCTATGCATGTCTGCAAGCAACTAGACCATATGTCTGACACTTCTTAAAGCTTAGCCCTCTCTGACTAATAACAGGAAATTGTTTTCCTGTTGGTGCCCATGTAACTCCACCCAATAAGGCTGCTCCAATTTGTCAACCCTGTCTGCAACTAACTCACTATTGCTTGGCAGAAAATAGACACACATTTCAAAACATCATAATGCATTATTTAACCATCAAATCTTCAAGGGGGAGTATAGGCAGCTTTTCCATTCCTTTACAAAACCATCAATGGAATGTAGCTTCCCGACTCCAACAGCACTCATGCAGCCCCACTTAAAGGGAACCTGTCACCCCCCAAAATCGGGGGTGAGGTAAGCTCACCGGCATCAGGGGCTTATCTACAGCATTCTGGAATGCTGTAGATAAGCCCCGATGTATCCTAAAAGATGAGAAAAATACATTAGATTATACTCACACAGGGGCGTTCCCGCTGTTGGTCCGGGTCCGGTGCCTCCCATCTTCATCAGATGACGTCCTCTTCACGCTGTGGCTCCAGTGCAGGCGTACTTTGTCTGCCCTGTTGAGGGCAGAGCAAAGTACTGCAGTGCGCAGGTGCTGGGCCTCTCTGACCTTTCCCGGCACCTGCGCACTGCACTTTGCCCTGCCCTCAACAGCGCAGACAAAGTACACCTGAGCTGGAGGCGCAGCGTGAAGACCAGAAGAGGACGTCATCTGATGAAGATGGGAGGAGCCAGACCCAGACCAACAGCGGGACCGCCCTTGGGTGAGTATAATCTAACGTATTTTTCTCATCTTTTAGGATACATCCGGGGCTTATCTACAGCATTACAGAATGCTGTAGATAAGCTCCTGATGCTGATGGGCTTACCTCACCCGTGATTTTGGGGGTGACAGGTTCCCTTTAACCCCTTAATCCCAAATTACGTACTATCCCATCCAGGTGACCTGGGACTTAATTCCCAGTGACAGGATAGTACGTCATATGCGATCGGCCGCGCTCACGGGGGGAGCACGGCCGATCGCGGCCGGGTGTCAGCTGCCTATCGCAGCTGACATCCGGCACTATGTGCCAGGAGCGGTCACGGACCGCTCCCGGCACATTAACCCCCGGCACACCGCGATCAAAGATGATCGCGGTGTGCCGGCGGTGCAGGGAAGCATCGCGCAGGGAGGGGGCTCCCTGCGGGCTTCCCTGAGACGATCGGTACACGGTGATGTACTCACCGTGTACCGAGCGTCTTCTCCCTGCAGTCCCCGGATCCAAAATGGCCGCGGGGCTGCATCCGGGTCCTGCAGGGAGCACTTCCGGGTCAGGATCAGGCTGCAGCTGCAGCTCTAATCCTGCCCGGCTGTATGTCAGATCACCGATCTGACAGAGTGCTGTGCACTCTGTCAGATCGGTGATCTGTGATGTCCCCCCCTGGGACAAAGTGAAAAAGTAAAAAAAAAAGTTTCCACACGTGTAAAAAAAAAAAAAAAAAAATTCCTAAATAAAGAAGAAAAAAAAAATATTCCCATAAATACATTTCTTTATCTAAAAAAAAACAAAAAAACAATAAAAGTACACATATTTAGTATCGCCGCGTCCGTAACGACCCGATCTATAAAACTGGCCCACTAGTTCACCCCTTCAGTGAACACCGTAAGAAAAAAAAAAAAAAAACGAGCCAAAAAACAACACTTTATTATCATAACGCTAAACAAAAAGTGGAATAACACGCGATCAAAAAGATGGATATAAATAACCATGGTACCTCTGAAAACGTCATATTGTCCCGCAAAAAACGAGCCACCATATAGCATCATAACCAAAAAAATAAAAAAGCTATAGTCCTCAGAATAAAGCGATGCCAAAATAATTATTTTTTCTATAAAATAGCTTTTATCGTATAAAAGCGCCAAAACATAAAAAAAATGATATAAATGAGGTATCGCTGTAATCGCACTGACCCGAAAAATAAAACTGCTTCATCAATTTTACCAAACGCGGAACGGTATAAACGCCTCCCCCAAAAGAAATTCATGAATAGCTGGTTTTTGGTCATTCTGCCTCACAAAAAATCGGAATAAAAAGCGATCAAAAACTGTCACTTGTCCGAAAATGTAACCGATAAAAACGTCAACTCGTCCCGCAAAAAACAAGACCTCATATGACTCTGTGGACCAAAATATGGAAAAATTATAGGTCTCAAAATGTGGAGACGCAAAAACTTTTTTGCTATAAAAAGCGTCTTTTAGTGTGTGACGGCTGCCAATCATAAAAATCCGATATAAAAAACGCTATAAAAGTAAATCAAACCCCCCTTCATCACCCCCTTAGTTAGGCTAGGTTCACATTGCGTTAATGGGTTAACGCTAACGGACAGCGTTGCACGGTGAAAATGTCACAATTAACGCCGTGCAACGGGTCCGTTAGCACACCCATTGACAGCAATGTGATTTTCGGGTGTAGCGCATCGCTAGAGCGTGCCATTTTCGGCTCGCGCTAGCAAGGTGCCGTTCTTTTGTGGCGCGCCTCGGACGCTGCTTGCAGCATCCACGGCGCGCCCGAGGTCCGATCCCCGATCTTCCAGAGCGGGGACGTTAACGCGACCACTAAACACGACACCTAAAAAGACATTGCGTTAGCGCAATCCGCTAGCGCTAAACGGATTTCCCTAAAGCAATGTGAACCTAGCCTTAGGGAAAAATAATAAAATTAAAAAAAATGTATTTATTTCCATTTTCCCATTAGGATTAGGGCTAGGGTTAGGGTTAGGGCTAGGGTTAGGGCTAGGGTTAGGGCTAGGGTTAGGGTTTGGATTACATTTACGGTTGGGATTAGGGTTGGGATTAGAATTAGGGGTGTGTCAGGGTTAGGTGTGTGGTTAGGGTTACAGTTGGGATTAGGGTTAGGGGTGCGTTTGGATTAGGGTTTCATTTATAATTGGGGGGTTTCCACTGTTTAGGCACATCTTGGGCTCTCCAAACGCGACATGGCGTCCGATCTCAATTCCAGCCAATTCTGCATTGAAAAAGTAAAACAGTGCTCCTTCACTTCCGAGCTCTCCCGTGCGCCCAAACAGGGGTTTACCCCAACATATGGGGTATCATCGTACTCGAGACAAATTGGACAACAACTTTTTGGATCCAAGTTCTCTTGTTATCCTTGGGAAAATAAAAATTTGGGGGGCTAAAAATCATTTTTGTGGGAAAAAAAAGGATTTTTTATTTTCACGGCTCTGCGTTGTAAACTGTACTGAAACACTTGGGGGTTCAAAGTTTTCACAACACATCTAGATAAGTTCCATGGGAGGTCTAGTTTCCAATATGAGGTCACTTGTGGGGGGTTTGTACTGTTTGGGTACATCAGGGGCTCTGCAAATGCAACGTGACGCCTGCAGACCAATCCATCTAAGTCTGCATTCCAAATGGCGCTCCTTCCCTTCCGAGCTCTGCCATGCGCCCAAACAGTGGTTCCCCCCCACATATGGGGTATCAGCGTACTCAGGACAAATTGGACAACAACTTTTGTGGTCCAATTTATTCTGTTACCCTTGTAAAAATACAAAGCTGGGGGCTAAAAAATCATTTTTGTGAAAAAAAAAAGAATTTTTATTTTCACGGCTCTGCGTTATAAACTGTAGTGAAACACTTAGGGGTTCAAAGTTCTCACAACACATCTAGATAAGTTCCTTGGGAGGTCTAGTTTCTAATATGGGGTCACTTGTGGGGGGTTTGTACTGTTTGGGTACATCAGGGGCTCTGCAAATGCAACGTGACGCCTGCAGACCAATCCATCTAAGTCTGCATTCCAAATGGCGCTCCTTCCCTTCCGAGCTCTGCCATGCGCCCAAACAGTGGTTCCCCCCCACATATGGGGTATCAGCGTACTCAGGACAAATTGGACAACAACTCTTGGGGTCCAATTTATTCTGTTACCCTTGTGAAAATACAAAACTGGGGGCTAAAAAATAATTTTTGCGAAAAAAAAAAAAATTATTTTAACGGCTCTGCGTTATAAACTGTAGTGAAACACTTGGGGGTTCAAAGCTCTCAAAACACATCTAGATAAGTTCCTTAGGGGGTCTAGTTTCCAAAATGGTGTCACTTGTGGGGGGTTTTAATGTTTAGGCACATCAGGGGCTCTCCAAACCAACATGGCATCCCATCTTAATTCCAGTCAATTTTGCATTGAAAAGTCAAATGGCGCTCCTTCCCTTCCGAGCTCTGCTATGCGCCCAAAAAAGTAGTTTACCCCCACATATGGGGTATCGTCGCACTCAGGACAAATTGTACAACAACTTTTGTGGTCTAATTTTTTCTCTTACCCTTGGGAAAATAAAAAATTGGGGGCGAAAAGATCATTTTTGTGAAAAAATAAGATTTTTTATTTTTACGGCTCTGCATTATAAACTTCTGTGAAGCACTTGTTGGGTCAAAGTGCTCACCACACATCTAGATAAGTTCCTTAAGGGGTCTACTTTTCAAAATGGTGTCACTTGTGAGGGGTTCCAATGTTTAGGCACATCAGGGGCTCTCCAAACGCAACATGGCGTCCCATCTCAATTCCAGTCAATTTTGCATTGAAAAGTCAAATGGCGCTCCTTTCCTTCCGAGCTCTGCCATGCGCCCAAACAGTGGTTTACTCCCACATATGGGGTATCGTCGCACTCAGGACAAATTGCACAACAACTTTTGTGGTCTAATTTCTTCTCTTACCCTTGGGAAAATAAAAAATTGGGGGCGAAAAGATCATTTTTGTGAAAAAATATGATTTTTTATTTTTACGGCTCTGCATTATAAACTTCTGTGAAGCACTTGTTGGGTCAAAGTGCTCACCACACCTCTAGATAAGTTCCTTAAGGGGTCTACTTTCCAAAATGGTGTCACTTGTGAGGGGTTCCAATGTTTAGGCACATCAGGGGCTCTCCAAACGCAACATGGCGTCCCATCTCAATTCCAGTCAATTTTGCATTGAAAAGTCAAATGGCGCTCCTTTCCTTCCGAGCTCTGCCATGCGCCCAAACAGTGGTTTACCCCCACATATGGGGTATCGTCGCACTCAGGACAAATTGCACAACAACTTTTGTGGTCTAATTTCTTCTCTTACCCTTGGGAAAATAAAAAATTGGTTGTGAAAAGATCATTTTTGTGAAAAAATATGATTTTTTATTTTTACTGCTCTGCATTATAAACTTCTGTGAAGCACTTGTTGGGTCAAAGTGCTCACCACACCTCTAGATAAGTTCCTTAAGGGGTCTACTTTCCAAAATGGTGTCACTTGTAGGGGGTTTCAATGTTTAGGCACATGAGGGGCTCTCCAAACGCAACATGGCGTCCCATCTCAATTCCTGTCAATTTTGCATTGAAAAGTCAAGTGGCGCTCCTTTCCTTCCGAGCTCTGCCATGCGCCCAAACAGTGGTTTACCCCCACATATGGGGTATCAGCGTACTCAGTACAGATTGTACAACAACTTTTGGCATCCATTTTATCCTGTTACCCTTGGTAAAATAAAACAAATTGGAGCTGAAATACATTTTGTGTGAAAAAAAGTTAAATATTCATTTTTATTTAAACATTCCAAAAATTCCTGTGAAACCCCTGAAGGGTCAATAAACTTCTTTAATGTGGTTTTGAGCACCTTGAGGGGTGCAGTTTTTAGAATGGTGTCACACTTGGGTATTTTCTATCATATAGACCCCTCAAAATGACTTCAAATGAGATGTGGTCCCTAAAAAAAAATGGTGTTGTAAAAGTGAGAAATTGCTGGTCAACTTTTAACCCTTATAACTCCCTAGCAAAAAAAATTTTGGTTCCAAAATTGTGCTGATGTAAAGTAGACATGTGGGAAATGTTACCTATTAAGTATTTTGTGTGACATGTCTCTGTGATTTAAGGGCATAAAAATTTAAAGTTGGAAAATTGCGAAATTTTCTAAATTTTTGCCAAATTTCCGTTTTTTTCACAAATAAACGCAAGTTATATCGAATAAATGTTACCACTAAAATGAAGTACAATATGTCACGAGAAAACAATGTCAGAATCGCCAAGATCCGTTGAAGCGTTCCAGAGTTATAACCTCATAAAGGGACAGTGGTCAGAATTGTAAAAATTGGCCCGGTCATTAACGTGCAAACCACCCTCGGGGCTTAAGGGGTTAAGGACACTGCCACTACCATTTTTTGCTGTAGGCACCATTTATTTTCCAAGTTCAATTTTCTAAATGCATTGTGCTTAAGGTGAAATATGGTGTTTCCATCTTTTCATTCCATGACCATATGATTTGGTGCTGTCTGTAAACATCACACACATCATACAAAATATTAGATGTAGTAGCTTTTGATGTGGGGTGTACTTATTTTAGCATCAACTAGTTTGAGTAAGCCTGAAGATTTTATGATGAAAAGTTATATTATTAACATTACTTTCATGTTGTGGGCTAACCTTCACTGAGATATTGATTAAAATCTTACTCTTCAACAGGGGTGTTCTCATTTATGCTTAGTGTTATACAGTATAAATATAAGCTGAAAACTGTATATACAGTATATAAGCAAACATACATATTATATACATATCTATTATCTACACTACACACACAGGTTTTTTATGGTGGATTTCCTTGTAGTTTTCAGTTAGACGCTATTCATGTCTTTATCTGTTTCTATGTGCTCAGTCTCCCCTTTCTGTTTTTTTCTTCCTCCCTTTCTCCGTTTTACATGAGGAAGGCCATCTTTCAGTTACCAGCTTATATTACAGCGCATTAGGCAAATGTGATGTCAAATTGTGATGTACTTTTTTTCTCAGATGGATAACAAGGCCTCATTTGTAAAAAGTCAAGAAATGGACTTCACAGCAGGAAGCCAATGAAATGTCATTGGGATTAGGCAATATGAACACAGGAACTAATAACTATGGTTAGCAGATGTAAGGAAGTTATTCTGTACTGAAGTCTCACATCTGTATTTTTTGGAGATAGAAATCTTGACACTAACCATATGGTCAAATAAATAGATACAAATATGTCATTAATAGTTATGCCACAATCACAATTATGGATTGTAATTAAAATAAGAATTTAAATAGTATTTTAAAATTAAAAGGTATGGTAGATGAAACCATTTCTGGGCTGCTGTCACTTCATGCCGATCATATACTCATCTGTTAAACCACCTGCTTATCTACATTACTGCTGCAGCCAATCACTGTTCTCAGCGTTACAGCACAAAACCGCTGAGGTCAGTTTTTGTCAGGCTGCAGCAGTCACATAAGTAAATACCGGTGGTTAATCATAATTACAACCAAGTAAAGACCAGCGAGTAGAACCAAACTGATAGCATACAACCTACAAAATATTTAATAGGTTAGTAAAATATTTAGAATTGAGAGTCCTCAGTGGTTGATACCTTTTAATGGCTAACTGAAAAGATGGTAACAAATTGGAAGCTTTCGAGACTACACAGGTCTCTTCATCAGGCAAGACTAATGCAAAATCTGAAGAATCACATACTTATACACAACACAGCACAGAGAGAAAGATGCCTTCTTTTTCTCTGTGCTGTGTTGTGTATAAGTATGTGTTTTTTCAGATTTTGTATTAGTCTTGCCTGATGAAGAGACCTGTGTAGTCTCGAAAGCTTCCAATTTGTTACCATCTTTTCAGTTAGCCATTAAAAGGTATCAACCACTGAGGACTCTCATGTCTACATATTTTTCTATCTACTGGCTAACACGGTACAAAGACATATATCTTTCCTGTATCATAATAGGTAGTATACTTTTTTGTTTTAATTCCATATCATTCTCTTACTTTGGACAATTTTGTTAGGATCTTCAAAGTCGCTTTTAAGTTAATGGGGTGCGTGCGATATGAAAATTCATAAACCTGCAGTCACATAGAGTGATTGTAGATTTGTAGCCTAAGGCTGGACAACCCCTTTCACACAATTATTATTTATTTATTAGTATCGAGGAACATTTCCCTGGTGACGACGACACAGTTTGTACATAGTCTGGTCTTTTCTGTGGTAATATATGGATGTGAAATATGGACAAAAAAGAAACAAGACAGAAGATTAATCAACGCCTTCGAAATGTGGTACTGGAGATGGATGCTATCAATGCCATGGATGGCAAGAAGAACAAACAAATGAATTTTTGAACAAGTCAAGCCAGACATGTCACTAGAAGCCACGATCACCAAGCTACAACTTGCCTACTTCTTAAGCATTCTATTAAGAGAGCAATCACTGGAGAAGGACATCATGGTCAGAAGAATAGAAGGTACAAGGCAAAGAGGAAAACCAGCAACCCGATGGATTGATACTATCAAGATAACGATGGAGTAGACCTTGGTGGACCTATCTAGGTTTGCACAAGATCAATCTCCCTACAGAGCATTCATCCATCAAGATGAGATTGAGCTGGATGCCATTAATCCCTTAGTGACAGAGCCAATTTGGTACTTAATGACCGAGCCAATTTTTACAATTCTGACCACTGTCAAATTATGAGGTTATAACTCTGGAACACTTTAACGGATCCCGCTGATTCTGAGAATGTTTTTTCATGACATATTGTGTTTCATGATAATGATAACATTTCTTTGATATTACTTGCGATTATTTATGAAAAAAACTGAACTATGGCAAAATGTTTAAAAATTTTCCAATTTTCAAACTTTTAATTTTTATGCCCTTAAATCAGATAGATATGTCACACAAAATAGTTAATAAGTAACATTTCCCACATGTCTACTTTACCTCGGCACAATTTTGGAAGCAAACATTTTTTTTTCTTAGGAAGTTATGAGGGTTAAAAGTTGGCCAGCGATTTCTCATTTTTACAACAAAATTTACAAAACCATTTTTTTAGGGACCATCTCACATTTAAAGTCACTTTGAGGGGTGTACATGACAGAAAATGCCCAAACTTGATACCATTTTAAAAACTACACCCCTCAAGTGCTCAAAACCACATTCAAGAAATTTATTAACCCTTTAGGTGCTTCACAGGAACTGAAACAATGTGGAAGGAAAAAATGAACATTTAACTTTTTTTTGCAAACATTTTACTTCAGAACCAATTTTTTTTATTTTCACAAGAAAGTAAAAAGAGAAAATGAACCAAAAAATTTGTTGTGCAATTTCTGCTGAATACGCTGATACCCTATATGTGGGGGTAAACCACTGTTTGGGCGCACGGCAGGGCTTGGAAGATGGAGCACCGTTTGACTTTTTCAATGCAGAATTGTCTGGAATTGAGATCGGACACCATGTCGCATTTGGAGAGCCCCTGATGTGCCTAAACCGTATAAACCCCCCACAAATGACACCATTTTGGAAACTAGACCCTTTAAGGAACTTGTCTAGATGTTGGGTGAGCACTTTAAGCCCCCCAAGTGCTTCACAGAAGTTTATAACGTAGAGCCATGAAAATACAAAATCACATTTTTTCTACAAAAATGAATTTTCATCCCCAAATTTTTATTTTCACAAGAGTAACAGGAGAAATTGAACCACGAAAGTTGTTGTGCGATGTGTCCTGAGTACGCCGATACCCCACATATGGGGTAAACCACAGTTTGGGCGCATGGCAGAGCTTGGAAGAGAAGGAGTTCTGTTTGACTTTTTCAATGCAGAATTGGATGGAATTGAGATCGGACACCATGTTGCATTTGGAGAGCCCCTGATGTGCCTAAATAGTGGAAACCCCTCACAAGTGACCCCATTTTGGAAACTAGACCCATTAAGGAACTTATCTAGATGTGTGGTGAGCACTTTGAATTCCCAAGTGCTTCACAGAAATTTATAACGTAGAGCCGTGAAAATAAAAAATCCTTTTTTTTCCCTCAAAAATGATTTTTTTAGCCCGCAATTTTTTATTTTCTCAAGGGTAACAGGATAAATTGGACCCCAAAATATGCTGTCCAGTTTGGAAGGGAAGTAGTGATGTTTTAAAATGCAGACTTTGATGGAATGGTCTGCAGGCATCATGTTGCATTTGCAGAGCTCCTGATGTACCTAAACAGTAGAAACCCCGCACAAGTGACCCCATTTTGGAAAACTAGACCTCCCAAAGAGCGTATCTATGTGTGGTGAGCACTATGAACCCCCAACTGCTTCACAGAATTTTATAATATAGAGCCATGAAAATAAAAAATATTTTTTCAACAAAAATTATCTTTTCACCTCCAAATTTTTACTTTTACAAGGGTAACAGGAGAAATTGGACCCCAAAATGTATTGTGCAATTTATCCGGAGTACACTGATACCTCATATGTGTGGGGGCCACTGTTGGGGTGCATGGCAGAGCTCAGAAGGGAAGGAGCGCCGTTTTGGAATGCAGACTTTGATAGAATTGTCTGCGCGTGTTATGTTGCGTTTGCAGAGCCCCTGATGTGCCTAAACAGTAGAAACCTCCCACAAGTGACTCCATTTTGGAAACTAGACCCCCAAGGACCTTATCTAGATGTTTGGTGAGCACTTTGAATGCCCAAGTGCTTCACAGAAGTTTATAATGCAGAGTCGTGAAAATAAAAAAAAATTTTTTTCCACAAAAATGATATTTTTAGCCACCAGTTTTGTATTTTCCCAAGGGTAACAGGAGAAATTGGACCCCAAGAGTTGTTGTCCAATTTGTCCTGAGTACACTGATACCCCATGTGTGGGGTGATGACTGTTTGGGTACACATCAGGGCTCGAAGGGAAGTAGTGACGTTTTAAAATGCAGACTTTGATGGAATGGTCTGCGGGTGTCATGTTGCATTTTCAGAGCCCCTGATGTATCAAAACAGTAGAAACCCCCCACAAGTGACCACATTTTGGAAACTAGACCACCCAAGGAACTTATCTAGATATGTGGTGAGCATTTTGAATGCCCAAATGCTTCACAGAAGTTTGACGCAGGGCTGTGAAAATAAAAAATCATTTTTTTTCACAAAAATTATTTTTTATCCCCCATTTTTTTTATTTTTGCAAGTGTAACAGGAGAAACTGGTCCCCAAAAGTTGTTGTCCAATTAGTCCTGAGTACACTAATGAGGGAGCACCATTTGACTTTTTCAGCGCAAACTTGGCTGTCGCATTTGGAGACCCCCTAATGTACCTAAACAGTGGAAACCCCCCAATTCTAACTCCAACCCTAACCCAAACACACCCCTAAACCTAATCCACACCCGATCCATAATCCTAATCAAAATCATAACCATAACCCTAATCACAACCCTAACCCCAAAACACCGCTAACCCTAATTCCAATCATAACCATAACCCTAATCAAAACCCTAAACCCAACACACCCCTAATCCTAATCTCAACTCTATCCTCAAAACTATCCCTACTCCCAACAATAGTCCCAATACACCCCTAACTCAAATCCCAAACCTAACCATAATCCCAAACCTAACCCTAATGCCAACCCTAACCCTAATGCCAACCATAACCCTAATCCCAACCCTAACCCTAATCCCAACTCTAACCCTAACATTAGCCCCAACCCTAGCCCTAACCCTAACTTTAGCCCCAAGCCTAACCCTAGCCCTAACGTTAACCCTAACCCTAACTTTAGCCCAACTCAGTTTAGCCCAACTGTAACCCTAATTGGAAATACATGTTTTTTTTATAATTTTATAATTTTTTCCTAATGGACTGATAAAGGGGGGGTGGGGGGGGTTATTTACTTTTTATTTTATTTTGATTACTGTGATAGGATCTATCACAGTGACCAAAATGAAATGAGAGGAAGAATATTGCTCTGCTGGCTGGCAGATCACAGCAGGCGCACTGCGCATGCGCCAGCCATTTTCTTACTGGAGTAAGAAGCCAGCAGCCAGGAGGGGAAGCAGGAGGACCCAAGGACACCGGTAAGTATGACAGGGTCCCCGATCCCCCTATTTCTCTGTCCTCTGAAGTGTAATCACATGAGAGGACAGAGAATGACACATCGCACTTTTTTTTGCGTTTGCTGGTAAACTGTTAATACGTGCAATCGCAAAACAGGGGTCGGTAAAAACCGACCCCGATCATGTTGTTTGGGGTCTCGGCTTCCTCCGGCAGCTGAGACCCCAAGATGTGCCGGGTGCCGGCCGGCAGGCGCACTTCGCATATGCCCGCCATTTTTATGCCGGAAGAAGATGGCGGCGTCCATGGGAAGCACGAGGAGCACCAGGAGACATGGGTAAGTATCGGGTACCCATTTCTCTGTCCTCTGAGAGGCGCTATACACTCTGGGGGCGCTATACACTTTTTTCACAGTGCCGTTAATTAACGTTGCTGTGGTTTAAGTACCCTTAACTACCACCGTTATAAGGCGTATCGGTGGTCGTTAAGGGGTTGATAATAATAATAATGATATTATTAGTATTGGCAATTATCTGTCAGATAAGGAATGTTTGTCTACATAAACAAACACAAATAATACAAAGTTGCATTGTCAAATAGGAAAGTGAAGTCCACTAATATTACAATACAGAAATGTCTTGTGAATAGGTGCTCAGTTTGGTTTTGTGTTGCGATCCCACAAATTGTATAACAAAAGAGGCCATAGGAAGACATGGGGCAAAGAGGAAATAGAAGTAGTAGGGGATAAACCTTTCAATATTGTACACATAGAGAAAGAAAATGAGAAGTTCTGCTATTTTTGCTACTTACATTTCTGATCTGCTTCTGGATTATCAGCAAAGAACAGATCTGCCTGAGATGTATGCATTACACCTTTTATATGCTCCATGGAAATTGCTTAAATGATTTTAGCGTTGAAAATAAGTGTTACGGCTAAATTGCTTCAATAAAGGTCTTGGAAAACATTACTTGTGAACTGAGGTATAAAGCAATATTAATCTAATGTATTTTACCATTTAAATAGTGTGATTAATAAGCAATATTATCTAGAAATGCTGTCTAATGACACTTTAGCAGTCTTGTAAACACAAGAATCACAAGCAATTATACTCATTATTGTTCTGCCAGTTCTTCCTTTGAATGGAAAATGCCGTGTATATTATTGGGTAGCGTCTTGGCAAACGTAAATCATCCTAAACATAGGACCTCATGCTTATTATTTACAGTCATAGCTTTTCTCAATTGTATGCTAGTGCAGCAATAGAGGGGGAAAGATTACACACACCCTGTTGTCTAACAGCCCAAACACAGCTCATACATGTTAGGCTATGTTCACACAGAGTATAAAAAAGTCCAACTTTCATCCAGAAAAAACACACAATTTTTCATTTGTATTGTCATCCGTAGGGTGTCTGTTCTTTAGGGTATGTGTCCACGTTCAGGAAACGCTGCGTTTTTGACGCTGCGTTGAGCCGCAGCGTAAAAAACGCAGCGTCCAGATGTTACAGCATAGTGGAGGGGATTTAATGAAATCCTGTCTCCACTATGCATTAAAAGACGCAGGCGGCAGACCCGTGAAAACGCACATGCGGCGCATCCTTACTTTGCAGAAACAACGCAAGGACAGCGCAGGTGACCTGCCAGTGACCTCAGGTGCAGACTTGGTCAGGATTTTACCTTCATAAAATCCTGACCAAATCCTGATGCAATCCTGAACGTGGACACATACCCTAAAACATCAAAAGTCGTTAACATATTCTGGACTAAATACAGTTTGCTACATGGAGAATTGCAATGTGTCTGTGAAAAATGGATACTATAAGGTTGATCCATAGGCTACTTTCACACTTGCGTTTTTCAGCTTCCGTCACAATCCCTCGTTTTTTGAGAATCCAGGATCCTGCAAAAAAATTTGCAGGATCATGCATTTTCCCATAGACTTGTATTAGCGAAGGATTGTGATGGATGGCCATCCGTCGCGTCCGTCGTGCCCTGGATGCGTCGTGTTTTAACAGACCGTCGGGACGAAAAAACATTCAAGGGAATGTTTTTTCGCACATCGGGTCTGCCATTTCCTACCGCGCATGCGCTGCCGGAACTCCACCCCCTCCTCCATGGGACTTTACAGTGAGGAGCGGATGCGTTGAAAAACTGCATCCGCTGCCCACGTTGTGCCAAATTTTCACCGTGAGTCGGTACGTCGCGCCAACGCTTAGCAACGGACCCGTACCGACGCAAGTGTGAAAGTAGCCTTAGACTTGAATAGGTGAGTCTCATCGGAATTATGGAAAAGATTAGCGCATACTGCAATTTTTTTACATAAACATACAACCCTAATGAATAACATTAATTTTGCTATCTGTTTTTTTTTTTTGATGGACCACACTTGAACCAAAAGTAGCCTTATGAAAGTGGTCTAAGAGTGCATTGGGGGTCCCAAAAATGCGGCACATTTAGAATATTAATGTGTCAAAAGGCTGTGGACTACAGAAAACAAGTCTCAGATAAAAAAAAAATGTTTTAAAATAAAGTGTAAGTCATTCATCTGAAGCTGGTATCTTTTATGCTTACCTTTATCAGAAGACATACAGTATAAAGGTTGTCCTGTAGCCCAGATGAAAGCTATGCATTTTTATTTAAAGTAATATTAAAATTAGAAATGAAAGACAATTTGTTTGGCAATCACTGGGATTTTCTCCATGTTAGGCTGGGGTCACACTAGCGTAGACTATGGATGAGTGCTATGCAAGAAAACATCTATGGGGCAGCCATTTTTTTGAAAGGTCAGAGAGGCCCTGTGCAGTATTTTGCTCTGTCCTCAACAGGGCAGACAAAGTACGACTGCGCCGGAGCCACAGCGTGAAGACAAGAGGACATCATCGTAAGAAGATGGGAGGCCCCGGACCGGACCGCAACGCCCATCGGACCAGAACCGGACTGGGACCACCCCTGGGTGAGTATAATATAATGTCTTTTTCTCATCTTTCAGGATACATCGGGGGCTTATCTACAGCATTACAGAATGCTATACATAAGCCCCTGATGCTGGTGGGCTTAGCTCACCTTCGATTTTGGGTGTGACAGGTTCCCTTTAATTCATTTGTATGTATAATGCCTATATTATGTCATTATGCTTATATTACAGTTAGCGTGCATGGGCTAGCTCCAAACTGCCCAGGCTTGCTATGCTGCACACTTTGGCTCCACTGTTTTCATAGCCTTGTCCTTACATAATTGGCGTTTACAATGTTTAGTCAGCATTCACACCACTTACACTTGCCCCAAAGTAGCTGTCACAGATTGTATTAGGATGGCTGACAAAACCCCAATTATTGTTCTTGATTTAAAGGCTAAATAGATATTAATCAGAAATAAAAAGTAAAGAAATGTCTGTTTGTTTTTATAATGTGATATTGTTCCTGATTGTACCTCCACTGTTTTATTACTTGAAATGGTAAATGGGCACCATAGTACTGTATGTCAGTTTTCAATTCACTTCTTGGGGTTTATGAAAGCTGATGAAGTTAAACCTATCAAGAACTTCAAAGAAAGCTTTTGTCCTCAGAGGTTAAAAAAAAAAAAGAATTTTTTTAACCCCTTCACGATGTTGCGATTTTTCACTTTTTTTTTCCTCTCCTTATTCTTTTTTCCAAGGGCCATAACTTTTTATTTAATAATCAATATAGCCATATGAAGGCTTGTGTTTTTACGAGTTTTACTTTTGAGTGATAGTCGTTTTACCATGTAGTTCACTTGAAAATTGCAAAAAACGTATAATTCCACAATAGTTTTTTATTTTTTTTTATTTACCATGTTCACTATAGGGTAAAACTGATCTGGTGATATCATTTTTCAGGACAGTATGAGTATGAAGATACCAAATAAGTATAGTTTTTTTAATTTAAGTGGCAAAAAAAACTTGGAAACTTGTGAGAAAAAAATGTATTTCTTTGCGTTGACATTTTCCGGGACCCATGAAGTTTACATTTTTTGGGATATGGGGCTGTGTGAGAGATCACTTTTTGTTCTCATAGCTGATGTTTTTACTGATGCCATTTTGGTGTAGATATGATATTTTGATTTCCTCTTCTTGTATTTTATTGCACTGTTGCCGTGGGCAAAAAAAGTAATTCTGGCATTTTAATTTCTTTTCTCGTTATGCTATTTACGGATCGATTAATTTATTTTACGTTTGAAGGGGAAAAATGGAGGTGATTTCAACTTGTATGTTTTATTTTTTCCATATTATTTCTTTAACTTTTTACTATATTCAATAGTGACCTTAGGGACTGTAAGCTGCAATCATCCAATCGCTTGTGCTATACATAGCAGTACTTCACCACTGCTATGTATAGCAGAAATCACAATTTCCTATCAACATGAGCTACATGTTGACTTTCACAGGAGGATCATAATGACTGGCACAGGGGTCTTCATCAGACCCCCCAGCTGTCATGGTGACCCATCGGCGCCCCACTATCACGTTACGGGTGCTCTAATGGGAGAGTGAAATAAAGCACCTCCTGTCAGCGTGTGTTAAATGCTGCTGTCAGAGTTTGACAGCGGGATTTAACAGGTTAACATCCGTGAGTGGAGCCACGGCTCTTAGAGGCTTAGTCAGTCAGCTAACATAGAAATGACAGAAAAAAAAGACTCGCACATCCAAACTAGTGTGAATAGGTGCATACCAGGAGCAGCTACCTCCATACATAAATATACAAAAAAGGTCATTTCTATGTTAGCTGACTGACTGCGCACTCCTCCTATCACCATGTGGTTTTTAATTGCATCTCATCACACTTGGTCCCGGTCAACTCATATGTAGGCTTTGCTGAACAGAGGTATCCACATTCACCCAGGCATACAGACATTGGCCTTCGGTAAGTGTTCACATTTGGACAGGGGGGTCAGGGACCCATCAGTTTTATGAGACCACCTTGACGATTGGTTGATGGGCTCACACTATTTGATTATATCAAATTCTGTGCAAAGCGTCTCTTAAATATTTTCCTAATGTTCAAAAGCCATTTTGCTATTCATATTTCATATATTTCATATTAGGCATGCTTTTGCACGATAGAGTGCAACCTTTTTTGTATATTTATGTATGGAGGTAGCTGCTCCTGGTATGCACCTATTCACACTAGTTTGGATGTGCGAGTCTTTTTTTCTGTCATTTCTATGTTAGCTGACTGACTGCGCACTCCTCCCATCACCATGTGGTTTTTTAATTGCATCTCATCACACTTGGTCCCGGTCAACTCATATGTAGGCTTTGCTGAACAGAGGTGTCCACATTCACCCAGGCATACAGACATTGGCCTTCGGTAAGTGTTCACATTTGGACAGGGAGATCAGGGACCCATCAGTTTTATGAGACCACCTTGACGATTGGTTGATGGGCTCACACTATTTGATTATATCAAATTCTGTGCAAAGCGTCTCTTAAATATTTTCCTAATGTTCAAAAGCCATTTTGCTATTCATATTTCATATATTTCATATTAGGCATGCTTTTGCACGATAGAGTGCAACCTTTTTTGTATATTTATGTATGGAGGTAGCTGCTCCTGTTATGCACCTATTCACACTAGTTTGGATGTGCGAGTCTTTTTTTCTGTCATTACTATATACAGTAGATCACACATAATTCCGCCATATAGATCACACAGTGCCACCATATAGATCACACAGTGCCACCATATAGATCACACATAGTGCCACCATATAGATCACACATAATGCCGCCTCATACATCTCGCATAATACCGCCATATAGATCACACATAATACCACCACATACGTCTCACATAATACTGCCACATACGTCTCACACAATACCACCATATAATTTTCACATAATACTGCCACATACTGTATATCACACATAATCCCACAATATAGTTCTCATATAATACCGTCGTATAGCTTTTACATCATTCCACAATACTGATCAAGCATAATACCACCATATAGATCACATATAATACAGTCATATAGATCACACATAATGCGATAATAAAGCATGACCCCCATAGCTCCTGTTATCGCACGCACTGAGCTGTGTGTGCAATGGGGAAAGACATGCAGGGGGGAGAGGAGTGCATAGGAGAGGATTAGATACACGGCTCAATAGACAGTATCACACAGGATAGGATTAGATACACGGGTCAGCAGTCGGTTTCACACAGTATAGGATTAGATACAGGTGTCAGCAGACAGTATCACACAGTGTAGGATTAGATACACAGCTGAGCAGTCAGTATCACACAGTGTAGGATTAGATACACAGCTGAGCAGTCAGTATCGCACAGGATAGCATTAGATACACAGCTCAGCAGTCAGTATCACATGGGATAGGATTAGATACACAGCTCAGCACAGTATCACACAGTATAGGAATAGACACACGGCTCAGCAGACAGCATCACACAGGAGAGAATTAGAAACACGGGCTAGCAGTCAGTATCACACAGGATAGGATTAGATACATGGCTCGGCAGTCAGTATCACACAGGAGAGGATTAGATACACAGGCCGTCAGTCAGTATTACACGGGATAGGATTAGATACACGGCTCAGCAGTCGGTATCACACAGGAGAGAATTAGATACACGGGCCGGCAGTCACTATCACACAGGATAGGATTAGATGCATGGGTCAGCAGACAGTATCACACAGCAGAGAATTACATACACAGCTCAGCAGTCAGTATCACACAGTATAGTAATAGATCCACCAGGGTCTGATGTCCTTGATCAGTGGCTGCAGTGAGAGGCAGGGCGGGAGCAGCACAGAGAGACTCTCCGACTCCCCCCTGTTACCTCTCTGCATAATAAGGACAACAGACCACAGCACTTCATTATCTCTAGGGATTCTAGAGATCACAACCACACACCAGGCAACATAGAAGAGGATGGGGAACTGCCGCTGACAGTGTGAAGGGGAGACAGATGGAGCTGCCCCTAATATAACAGCGCAGCTCTCAAGTCACAGTGGAGCTTACAGGTACACTCCACTGTGAGCTGAAGAAAGATGGCGCCGACCCCCTGCCTCTGCTGTGATGTGGAGACAGCCCAGGGGGCATGGCCAGATCACAGCAGGGAGCAGCTCAATGTTAGGTATGGGGTTGGCGCCCGACTCGCAGACTCCTATGCCCAGGGCTGCTGTATTTGCAGAGTGTAAGTGTCGTGCAGCTACACTTACACTCCTGCAAAGCAAAATGGCGGCGCCCAGTGGCTGCAAAAATAATTAATACTAAAAAAGATATTAAAGTTAAAAAAATTAATTTTGTATTAACCCATTACTTGCCAAATTAAAATTTTTACAAGTATGGATTTTTCAGAAAAGGGCGTCCCAATATTCAATTAAAAATCACAATTACATGATATCCTATTTTGAAAACATTCACTTTACAAACACAACACAAAAAATTGGACCTACCGTATATACTCGAGTATAAGCTGAGATTTTCAGCCCAAATTTTTGGGCTGAAAGTGCCCCTCTCGGCTTATACTCGAGTCACGGTTGGCAGCAGGGTCGGCGGATGAGGGGGAGAGGGCGCTGAGGCATACTTACCTGCTTCCAGGGCTCCTGGTGCTGTCCCTGCAGTCCCACGGTCTCCGGGTGCCGCAGCTCTTCCCCTGTTCAGCGGTCACGTGGGACCGCACATTAGAGAAATGAATATGGACTCCACTCCAATAGGGGTGGAGCCGCATATTCATTTCTCTAATGAGTGGTAACGGTGACCACTGATAGAGGAAGAGGCTGCGGCACCGAAGACCAGCTGTCCGGGGGAAGGAGCGGGACGCCGGGAGCAGGTAAGTATTTCATATTCACCTGTCCGCGTTCCACCCACCGGGCGCCGCTCTGTCTTCGCGTCCTCTTGCACTGACTGTGCAGGTCAGAGGGTGTGATGACGCATATAGTGTGCACGCCGCCCTCTGCCTGATCAGTCAGTACAGAGAGACGCCGGGACGGGATGCTGAGGAGCTGCAAGCAAGAGAGGTGAGTATGGCATTTTTTTTTTTATTATTGCCGCAGCAGCAGCAATGGCACAGCTTTCTATGGTACATCTATGGGGCAATAATGAACGGTGCAGAGCACTATATGGCACAGCTATGGGGCAATAATGGACGGTGCAGAGCACTATATGGCACAGCTATGGGGCAATAATGAACTGTGCAGAGCACTATATGGCACAGCTATGGGGCAATAATGAACGGTGCAGAGCACTATATGGCACAGCTATGGGGCAATAATGAACGGTGCAGAGCACTATATGGCACAGCTATGGGGCAATAATGAACGGTGCAGAGCACTATATGGCACAGCTATGGGGCAATAATGAACGGTGCAGAGCACTATATGGCACAGCTTTCTATGGTACATCTATGGGGCAATAATGAACGGTGCAGAGCACTATATGGCACAGCTATGGGGCCATAATGAACGGTATGGAGCATCTATTTTTATTTTTGAAATTCACCGGTAGCTGCTGCATTTTCCACCCTAGGCTTATACTTGAGTCAATAAGTTTTCCCAGTTTTTTGTGGCAAAATTAGGGGGGTCAGCTTATACTCGGGTTGGCTTATACTCAAGTAAATACGGTAATTATAAAATCTTAGTTGCTAGAAGCTAAAGATTAGGCTTCCCAAAAAAAGGACATTGGCAGATAATGGGTTAAAAATAATTGTTCATATAAACAATAATTTTTATTACAAAAACAAAATTATGGCACCTTTCCTTTAAGTTATTTTATATGTTTTCGACAGGTGTTCCAAAAAATGCTGCAAAGTAAAGCTGCCTTTATACTGCAAGATAATCGCGAACTAGCTTGTTTTAAAACGCTTGTCTCTCGATTACTGTAAAACAGTCTGCTGATCAGCCGATGCAAGAGCAAAACACTTATTTATCAAGTGATATAGTCTTTTGTGCAGCGCAACTCACACTGTCGAGAACCATGCCAGCCTATGAGCCACCTATTATAGATGGTGCAGTATACATTGTTTACTTATTACATTTTTACCGATTGGTGGTTGTATCATATTGCCAGTCAATGCATGCAAACAGACCCTATGAATGCTTTCAGAAATAGAAGTATTAGTTTATTGTCAATTAACAAAATGCAAAGTGAATGAACAAAAGATACATCTAAATAAAATTAATTTTTGGTCTCATCACTCTTCGCCTTTAACCCCTTCTCAATATGTGCCGTATATATACTGCTCTGTGGGAGCTGTGTTCCCACAAACAGCAGTATATGTACGGTGCCGCGGCGATACATTCATGTTGAGTGTTGCCGCAATCGGGTGCAGGTGTCACCTCTGTGTGACAGCTGACACCCTGTCTGCAGCACCAACAATCGGTGCTAGCATCAATCATGGGCATATAACCCCTCTGATACCGCTGTCAGTAGTGACAGCGACATAGAGGAGCATTTTGCAGTGAGGGGCTACCTGCACGCTTCCATCAGAACAACGCAATGCGATCGCGTTTTCTTGATGGTCTCTATGGAGATCCCTGGCCACAAGATGGCCCCGGAGTCCCTCAGGGAAGGTGGCGTGACAGTGCCTGCTCAGAGCAGGACCTGAGATGCCTCCTTCTCTTGCTTGTCAGACGTTGCTCCGATGCTCTGCAGTGCAGACGCATTGCAGAGTATCAGATCAGTGATTTGTCATAATACAGTGATGTCCCATCCTGAGACATTGTAAAAAAGTTTTAAAAAATTATTAAAAAGTGTAAAAATATATTTTTTTAAAATCCCCAAATAAAGAACAAAAAAAGAAACAAATATTTTTCCAATAAATACATTTATTTATGCAAGTAAAAAAAGAACAATAAAAGTACACATATTTGGTATTGTCGTGTCCGTAATGATGATGAGTGAACACTGTAATAAAATAAAAAATGAGTCAAAAAACAATGCTTTATCATCATGCCGTCAAACAAAAAGTGCAATAAAACGCAATCAAAGAGACGAATGTAAATAAAAAAAGTCAAATGGCACTACTTCCTTTCCAAACCCTGCCGTGTGCCCAAACAGTTGTTTTCCTCTACATATTGGCTATTGCCGTACTCAGGAGAAAATGCACAATGAACTGTATGGAGCAATTTCTCATATTACCCTTATGAAAATGCAAAATTTGGGGCTAAAATATATTTATCGGAAAAATGTGATTTTTAAAATTTTTACGGCTCACCATTATAAACTTGTGTGAAGCACCTGTGGGGTTTTAGGTGCTCAATACACATCTAGAAAAGTTCCCAACAGGGTCTAGTTTCCAAATGGGTGTCATTTGTGGGGGTTTCCTCTGTTTAGTCACATCAGGGGCTCTCCAAACATGACATGGCATCAGCTAATTATGCCTGCAAATTTTACACTCAAAAAGTGAAAAAGTCTCCTTCCCTTTTGAGCCCTGCCGTGTGCCCAAACAGTAGTTTTCCCCCACAAATGGGATATCGTCATGGTCCATTTTCTCCTGTTACCATTGTGAAAGTAAAAAAAAATTAGGTCTAAATGAAAATTTTTGTGAAAGAAAGTTAAATGTTTGGTTTTTTCTTCCACATTCCATTAATTCCTGTGAATCACCTGAAGGGTTAATAAACTTCTTGATTGTGGTTTTGAGTACCTTGAGAGGTGCAGTTTTTATAATTGTGTCACTTTTGGGTATTTTCTGTCATATAGGCCCCTCAAAGTCACTTCAAATGGGAGGTGGTCCCTAAAAAAATTGATTTGCAAAATTAGCTGTAAAAATTAGAAATCGCTGGCCAACTTTTGACTCTTATATCTTCCTAACAAAACAAAAATTGTGCCCATGTAAAAAATAGACATGTGGGAAATGTTATTTATTAACTATTTTGTGTAACATGACTGATTTAACAGCATAAAAAGTAAAAGTTTGAAAATTGCAAACTTTTTAAAATTTTAGCCAAATTTCTGATTTTTTTCACAAATAAACAAGTCATATCAAAGAAATATCGCCACTATTATGAAGTACAATATGTCTTGAGAAAATCAGCAAGATATATTGGAGCGTTCCAGAGTTATGACAGTGGTCAGAATTGTAAAAATTGGCCTGGTCAGGAAGGTGAAAACAGACTTCGGCGTGAAGGGGTTAACATCAAACTTTCAATCCTTCTAGGTACACTTGCATGCAGTTTTTGAAAGAATTTGGCAGAGAGATTGTTCCAAACATCTTGGAAGATTAACCACAGATTTTCTGTGTATGTAGGCTTGTGTAAAGGTACTAAGGTTACTAAGCGTGGTCCTGCGCTTAGTAACCCGATGTTTACCCTGGTTACCCGGGGACTTCGGGATCGTTGGTCGCTGGAGAGCTGTCTGTGTGACAGCTCTCCAGCGACCACACAACGACGCTGCAGCGATCGGCATCGTTGTCGTATCGCTGCAGCGTCATTTCAGTGTGACGGTACCCTTAGTCTATAAGATTTGATGCATTCATGCTGTTTTGAAGGCAAATGGTGGTCACACTAAATAGTGATTTGATTTAAATTTCTCTTGTGTTCATTCACTTTACATTACTAACACTTATTTTTTCAAAGGCATGTATACTTTGTAGTATTATTTCCCAACCTAGCTAAATGATATGAAGTATTGTGGCAGTCACAATTCACTGTAGGAGCTTTTCAATCTTATGTTATAGGTATTAAAGAATATTTCCCACAATGGTGCTACTTTTTGCAAAGCATAGTTTCTGCATGACCATTGTTATTATACAGTAGAAGCCCAGAAAAAGTTTTCTTTGTATCTTTTTTTCATCTCCTTCTGCTCCTCATTTAATTAATATTCACAGAGTTTAATGGGCATGTGACGACAGAGAATTTATTCTTTATAATTCCAGATATATATTTAGTAGACCCAGGGACATGAGCCAATGTTCATATGAGTCTGACCATTGACTCTTGTTGTATATTCAGTTGATGTATTGTGAATTGTTGAATGTTTGCTGTATACCTATTGTTTCAGTTCTTGCAGGTTATTGTTCAGCTATCCTTTGGAAACTAATGCACAGAATAATTGAACAATCGATGTTTGCTAATGTGTTGATTTCGTATTGTATCAGTTCATGCAGCTTGTTGACCTGCAAACATAGACACATTATTACTATGAAGAATTACTGAAGGAACATTAATACTCTGTGGGGCGTAGAGGGGAGGCATTATTATTATACAGGTAACAGGGGATGCATTTTTACTGCCTAGGTCTCTAGCTATAGCACTATATGGCTTGTAAAGAGATAAAGGGGAGTGTGAGGAGTGTCCTGGAAACACAGTAAGCCAAAGATGTCTATGTGTTACATTTTTCAGGAATGAGTTATGGATGAAAGAAATGGTCGGGTTGTCTGAGCTGAATGATGACTACAATTAGAGAACACACCACTGGTGGTAGACTGTATAGTAGACACACATAGGCTACATTCACACATTACGTTTTTGCTATTTTTTTATGCAAATTAAAAAACTGCTTCTTCAGTATCAGAACAAGCTATGGCTACGTTCACACTAGCGTTGTGCGCCGCTGTGTCGGCGACGCAACGCACAACGCACGCAAAAACGCGGCAAAACGCACGCAAAAACGCTGCGTTTTGCGACGCATGCGTCAGTTTTTGCCGAAAATCGGACGCAAGAAAAATGCAACTTGTTGCGTTTTCTTGGTCCGACGCTTGTGGCAAAAAAGACGCATGCGTCGCACAACGCAACAAACAAAAACGCATGCGTCCCCCATGTTAAGTATAGGGGCGCATGACGCATGCGTCGCCGCTGCGTCGCCGACGCAAACCCGACGCACATTAGCTTAACGCTAATGTGAACGTAGCCTATGAGATTTCAGAAATCTTATGCACACGCTTGTTTCTATTTCCTGACTCTATTGGAAAACTGATGCGATTCTTAAAACTTCAGCGTGTCACTTCTTTCAGCATTTCTGCAGGTTTTCTGACCAATAGAAAATAATGAGTAAGTTAAAAAAAGCAGTAAAAATGCTGCTTTCAGTTTTTGCAGCATTTTTGGTGAAGAAAAACAAACTTACAGGAAGCTATGAAACCCATTTATTTTTGTGATTTTCCAAAGTTTAAATCATAATGCCATCCATAACCTGTCTCCTCCATATATCTCTGAACTAACCTTCTGATATCTTCCGCCACGTGATCTCCGGTCCTCCCAAGACCTCCTTCTCTCCTCCACACTTATTCGCTCCTCATCCAATCGCCTCCAAGACTTCTCACGAATATTCCCCATCCTCTGGAATTCTTTGCTCCAACGCGTCCGACTATCAACCACATTCGGATCCTTCAGACGGAACCTGAAAACCCATCTCTTCAGGAAAGCCTACAGCTTGCAATAACCATTCTGCCGCCTCACCACCACCAGAGCTACCGCCTCACCAGCTCCAGAGCTCCTGCAACCCTCAACCTACTGTCTCCTTCCCCATAATCCTGTAGAATGTAAGCCAGCAAGGGCAGGGTCCTCGCCCTTCTGTATCAGTCCGTCATTGTTAGTTTGTTTACTGTAAGTGATATCTGTAACTTGTATGTAACCCCTTCTCTTGTACAGCACCATGGAATCAATGGTGCTATATATATAAATAAATAAATAAATAATAATAATAATGTCTTGTCATCTCTACATGTGCATGGAAGTTAGTGTAATTAAATTAGTGATATGTGTTAAAGTAAACATTGCCTTACCAACTTAAGGTACCGTCACACATAACGATATCGTTAACGATATCGTTGCAATGTCACACTTTTGGTGACGTAGCAACGATCCCGCTAACGATCTTGTTATGTGTGACAGCGACCAATGATCAGGCCCCTGCTGGGAGATCGTTGGTCGTTGGGGAATGATCAGGACCATTTTTTGGTCGCTGATCACCCGCTGTCATCGTTGGATCGGCGTGTGTGACGCCAATTCAGCGATGTGTTCACTTGTAACCAGGGTAAATATCGGGTTACTAAGCGCAGGGCCGCGCTTAGTAACCCGATATTTACCCTGGTTACCATTGTAAAAGTTAAAAAAACCACTACATACTCACATTCCGATGTCTGTCACGTCCCCCGGCGTCCACTGTGTCAGCGCCGGCCGTAAAGCAGAGCACAGCGGTGATGTCACCGCTGTGCTCTGCTTTACGGCCGGCGCTGACACAGTCAGTGCAGGGAAACTCTCGGCAGCAGTGCGTGCATTAGCAGCGCTCTTGCCGAAAGCAGTTTTAACCCTGTGGATGCCGGCGGGGGACGTGACAGACATCAGAATGTGAGTTTGTAGTGTTTTTTTTTTTTACTTTTACAATGATAACCAGGGTAAATATAGGGTTACTAAGCATGGCCCTGCACTTAGTAACCCGATGTTTACCCTGGTTACCCGGGTGCTGCAGGGGGACTTCAGCATTGTTGAAGATAGTTTCAACGATGCCGAAGTCGTTCCCCTGATCGTTGGTCACTGGAGAGAGCTGTCTGTGTGACAGCTCCCCAGCGACCACACAACAACTTACCAACGATCACGGCCAGGTTGTATAGCTGGTCGTGAACGTTGGTAAGTCGTTTAGTGTAAAGGTACCTTTACTGCCATACCAATGTGTGAAAGTAAACAATGGACTACCAACTCAATGCTCTATCAATGTGTTAAGTAAACAATGCCCTACCAGTTCAACTTCCCCCACTGTTTTTACATTTGCAATTGTACATTTTTTCTTGAAGTCATATAACCTTAGTTGCTTCACTTTATTCATCTTTTTTTGCCCAGACTACTCTTTATTTATTCAGACATTACATTTTTCCCCCAAAACAATTTGATGAATATATTCTTTTTTTTTTTCCAAAAAATGTTTTACGGTGTCACGCATGTCTTACATTGGTGACCTAACAACTTGTATTATTGTTCTTGCTTGCATTGTGGGAACAAAGCTGATTCTGACATAAGCAGCAAAAACACAGCAAGAATGCAGTAAGAAAAGCAGGAAGAAATCTATGTATTGGCTGCAGTGTTTTAATTGCCAGAAAATAAGGTTTTGGCTGCAGAAAAAAGCAGCAAAAAAGCAACGTGTGAACTTACCCATATAGTCTACAGAGAACTGGTGTGAAACAGATATTACCATTATGTAGTCTCTGTACTGTATGGTGGTAATAACAGTCCCAGTACACTGCTCTTTAATTTGCTAATATGTTGTGTCATGGTCTGGTGGTATTTGTCTGTTATATTGCAATATTATTATTGCAGTATTATTAGTAAATCTTATATAGCTGTATTATTGGAAATATAGCTTTTGTAGTAAATCCTGATTTCCAGCAGGCAGTATAATATTAGTAATAGAGACCCCAATCTGGGAAAGAGGATTCAGTTGGCATGTTTCTGTGTGCTTTCAAAAACCAGGGCTTACTTTAAGTCCCAGTCTGTCACTGATATAGAGCAATATGAATTACAATGAGACTGGCACTATGGGGTATTCAATGAAGCTTGCAATATAGGATGCATATAAATGCTACCATGAATATTGTCATGCCCCCCAAAGAAGCAGGGTAAAGTGCGCATCGGGGTGGAGGGACGCAGTGCTTATTACCGTATATACTCTTGTATAAGCCGAGTTTTTCTGCATATTTTCTAGTGCTGAAAATGCTCCTCTCGGCTTATACTCAAGTCATTGTCCCAGAAGACAGCAGGGGAGGGGGAGCACTGGTTCACAGGAGGCAGGAGTCGGCTGCTGCGGCTAAAGCCTGTGCCCGCTGCTAAAGAGAAATGAATATTCATTTCACTGGCAGTGAATATTCATTTCTCTTATAGCATGCACAATGTCAGCCACAGCCGTCGGTTTCCAGCAGCTGCTTAATAGTTATGAATATTCACTTCTCTCCAATCTCATAGGCATAGAGATAGGTGGAATATTTATTCCCTTAATGAGCGGGGACACATGATCGCTCAGCTGCAGGAGCTTATGGCACCGGAACAAGATGCAGCGAGGGCGCACAGGGAAGGTAAGTAGGGATGAGGAGCCATGCCCAAGGATGCGGATAAGGAGCCCTGATTATAAAAGATGGGAATAAGGAGCCATGCAGACAAGTATGGGGATAAGGAGCCATGCAGGCAAGGATGGAGATAAGGAGCCATGCAGGCAAGGATGGAGATAAGGAGCCATGCAGGCAAGGATGGAGATAAGGAGCCATGCAGGCAAGGATGGGAATAAGGAGCCATGCAGACAAGCATGTGGATAAGGAGCCCTGATTATAAAAGATGGGAATAAGGAGCCATGCAGACAAGGATGGGGATAAGGAGCCATGCAGGCAAGGATGGAGATAAGGAGCCATGCAGGCAAGGATGAGGATAAGGAGCCATGCAGACAAAGATGGAGATAAGGAGCCATGCAGACAAGGATGAGGATAAGGAGCCATGCAGACAAGGATGGGGATGAGGAACCATACAAGGATGGAGATAAGGAGCCATGCAGACAAGGATGGGGATAAGGAACCATGCAGACAAGGATGGAGATAAGGAGCCATGCAGACAAGGATGGAGATAAGGAGCCATGCAGACAAGGAAGAGGTTAAGGAGCCATGCAGACAAGGATGCGGATAAGGTGCCATGCAGACAAGGATGAGGATAAGGAGCCATGCAGACAAGGATGCGGATGAGGAGCCATGCAGACAAGGATGGAGATAAGGAGCCATGCAGGCAAGGATGGAGATAAGGAGCCATGCAGACAAGGATGAGGATAAGGAGCCATGTAGACAAGGATGGAGATAAGGAGCCATTCAGGCAAGGATGGAGATAAGGAGCCATGCAGACAAGGAAGAGGATAAGGAGCCATGCAGACAAGGATGCGGATAAGGAGCCATGCAGACAAGGATGAGGATAAGGAGCCATGCAGACAAGGATGGAGATAAGGAGCAATGCAGACAAGGAAGAGGATAAGGAGCCATGCAGACAAGGATGAGGATAAGTAGCCATGCAGACAAGGATGCGGATAAGGAGCCATGCAGACAAGGATTCGGATAAGGAGCCATGCAGACAAGGATGCGGATGAGGAGCCATGCAGACAAGGATGGAGATAAGGAGCCATGCAGGCAAGGATGGAGATAAGGAGCCATGCAGACAAGGATGAGGATAAGGATCTATGCAGACAAAGATGGAGATAAGGAGCCATGCAGGCAAGGATGGGAATAAGGAGCCATGCAGGCAATGATGGAGATAAGGAGCCATGTAGACAAGGATGGGGATAAGGAGCCATGCAGGCAATGATGGGGGTAAGGAGCCATGCAGACAAGGATGGGGATAAGGAGCCATGCAGACAAGGATGGGGATAAGGAGCCATGCAGGCAATGATGGGGGTAAGGAGCCATGCATGCAAGGATGGGGATAAGGAGCCATGCATACAAGGATGGAGATAAGGAGCCATGCAGGCAAGGATGGAGATAAGGAGCCATGCAGACAAGGATGGGGATAAGGAGCCATGCAGACAAGGATGGAGATAAGGAGCCATGCAGACAAGGATGGGGATAAGGAGCCATGCAGACAAGGATGGGGATAAGGAGCCATGCAGACAAGGATGGAGATAAGGAGCCATGCAGACAAGGATGGGGATAAGGAGCCATGCAGACAAGGATGGAGATAAGGAGCCATGCAGACAAGGACGAGGATAAGGAGCCATGCAGACAAGGATGGGGATAAGGAGCCATGCAGACAAGGATGGAGATAAGGAGCCATGCAGACAAGGACGAGGATAAGGAGCCATGCAGACAAGGATGGGGATAAGGAGCCATGCAGACAAGGATGGAGATAAGGAGCCATGCAGACAAGGATGGGGATAAGGAGCCATGCAGACAAGGATGGGGATAAGGAGCCATGCAGACAAGGATGGAGATAAGGAGCCATGCAGACAAGGATGGGGATAAGGAGCCATGCAGACAAGGATGGAGATAAGGAGCCATGCAGACAAGGATGGAGATAAGGAGCCATGCAGACAAGGATGGAGATAAGGAGCCATGCAGACAAGGATGGAGATAAGGAGCCATGCAGACAAGGACGAGGATAAGGAGCCATGCAGACAAGGATGGAGATAAGGAGCCATGCAGACAAGGATGGGAATAAGGAGCCATGCAGACAAGGATGGGAATAAGGAGCCATGCAGGCAAGGATGGGGATAAGGAGCCATGCAGACAAGGATGGAGATAAGGAGCCATGCAGACAAGGATGGGAATAAGGAGCCATGCAGGCAAGGATGGGGATAAGGAGCCATGCAGACAAGGATGGAGATAAGGAGCCATGCAGACAAGGATGGGGATAAGGAGCCATGCATACAAGGATGGAGATAAGGAGCCATGCAGACAAGGATGGGGATAAGGAGCCATGCAGGCAATGATGGAGATATGGAGCCATGCATACAATGATGGAGTATGGTAAATGTATGTAACCCACGTTTACTGTACCAACAGGTAATACCTTATACCTTTTTGCTATTCATGCTGTCAATCTTGCTATTTTGCACATTGTACAAGACGGACTATATCGGAATGGTGTTTTCAGGCTTTTGTTTATAGACTCCCATCCATATTATATTTACAATAGTCTAAGGTATTGCATTTACCCATATTTTTATTAGGCTGTCCTGCGTCCCAGTTAGTGAGGCACCGTCTGTATTTTAAGGATTTTATTATCATTTAAATAAAAATGATGTTTTAAGTATTATTTCTTGAGTCACTTCTGTTGGTCCTGGGCATTACCTAGGCCTTTTGTTATTATTTGATTTATTATGAATAATATCATCATATATAAAGCATATCCCCAGAAGTGTTTAATATGTTATTGTTAGGATATTCTAGGTATTTATGCCACGTGCCACTTTTTCATCCTTTGCTTTTGCATTGTAGGGGCAAACAGCTTTTCTTATGAGGCAGCAGAAATGCTAGAACCAACCCGAGTAGTTTACTAATTGTTCTGAGCTAGATTCCGTGATTTTCCAAAATGTATTTTCAGTGGAAGCAAAGAGCAGTGACTGGTGAGACATCTTATCGCATCCTCTAACGGTGTAAATGAGCTTCCTGCTGGCCTCTTTTCATTCATTCATTATCTGCCATTGTTGGGAGGGATAAAGCCATATGCTCTGTATAGAAAGCAATCAATGACTATCTGTGACAGCAGTTGAAAATGCGAGATAATCAGATCATTGAGCTAATACAGTCTTCAGTTCAATGAAGTGTCTTGGATCAATGCACAGCTACAAACACAAATTCTCTTACTGCTAATCTATTACTCATAGTGTGAACTTGCTGGAATATCCTTCTAGTCTTGGAAAACCTTGTATAATAAATTAGCAAAATAATATTTTGCGAACTAAGACATCATAGAAATACAGTATTTATTCTAGGGGAAATTTGTCATTTCTAGCTTACAAGCATAATAGACACATGTGCAAGCAATTGCAAATGTCCCTTTGCTGCCATCGCTTTTGGTCGCAGCGTGCTCATATAGCCGTGAATAAATGGAGTGAAGATACAGAACATATGGAAGAGGCAGCGGCAAGATATCAATTTTCTTTGTAAGTGAGGATGTCACAGTTCCAGTTAAAAAGAAGATAAAATCCCTCAAACTTCTACCCCAACTGATGCAAAGTGCCATGTGAAGAGCAAACGTCCTCTCCGATGATGCACAAATTGCGCTCTCAGTGGGCTTACACATCACGCTTACATGAATGCAGACAACTAGACAGGAATTTAGCTTTCAGATGAAAACTTTCCTGATTTATTATTTCAAATAAAAAAAAGGTTCAGAGGTTTGAAGGTTCAAAAAATCTCTTGCAGGAACCTTTTTTTTTTTTTTTGTCTGCAATGGAAATAAAATTTGACATGGACCTATAACGCATTTGCACAGCAGTGATCTAAGGAGACAGTAACACTGTCAGAAAGAGATATTTTAATGAGGTCTGGATAAAACACAAAACAGGTACAATTTTCATCATCTACTTATGTGTCGGAAAACCAACAGGAATGCCCCAAAGCAGAATTAATTTACCTGCTTTTGATTCATCTCCTGCCCTTCTCTTACTAAAAACCAACTAATCCACTAGATATGTTTTTTGCTAAGGCAAGTGCCTACAGAAAACCCCTTGTGTTCTGATGAGAATCGCGAGCTTCCTGCTCCTGTGAAGTCTGGAGCGGCTGTGAATGCTTGGGATATTATCTCCAGTATTTGGATTTGCTCCAGGCCTCAGTTATGTCCTGCGATTACTAGAAAGCTCTGGAGATGCCTCAATGTGACTCTTCTATTCATAATGCAGAATTAGGAGCCACCGAAATTGTATTGGAGTAAATGGAACAATTTTTTGGGGAAACCATTAGTAGACAATTATGTTAACGTGAATCCATCAGCAGTTTTTTGTTATGTAATCTGAGAACAGCATGATGTAGAGACTGAGACCCTGATTCCTGCAATGTGTCACATACTGAGCTGCTTGTTGTCATTTTGATGCAATCACTTTCTCTGCATAATCCCGCGCACACCACTGATTGGCAGCTTCATGTGCACTGTGCATTGACAGAAAGCTGCTAATCTATGGTGAGGGTGGGGTTGCACAGAGCTATTGACTAGGAGACAACTAGTCCCAGGGCCGGACTGGCCATCGGGCAGTTCTGGCAAATGCCAGATGACATCATATCATCGCGCACCAGCTGTGTGTCGGGCGGGCAGACTGCAGCCGCTGAGACCGGAGCCAGGAGCAGCGCGGGCATGAGGAGAGGTGAGGAGAGTGTTTTTTTAAATATATCAGTGAGTGATAACTGGATTGTGGGGCTACCTGGGGGGGGGGGGCTGTATTACATTCTATGGGGGCTGTGCTGCATTACATTCTATGGGGACTGTGCTGTATTACATTCTATGGGGGCTGGCTGCATTACATTCTATGGGGGCTGTGCTGCATTACATTCTATGGGGGCTGTGCTGCTTTACATTCTATGGGGGGCTGGCTGTATTACATTCTATGGGGGACTGGCTGTATTACATTCCAACGAGGGTGGCTGCATTACATTCTGTGGGGGTTGGCTGCATTACATTCTATGGGGGCTGTGCTGTATTACATTCTATGGGGGCTGTGCCACATTACATTCTATGGGGCTGTGCTGCATTACATTCTATGGGGGCTGGCTGCATTACATTCTATGGGGGCTGTGCTGCATTACATTCTATGGAGGCTGTGCTGTATTACCTTCTATGTGGGCTGGCTGCGTTACATTCTATGGGGACTGGCTGCATTACATTCTATGGGGGCTGGCTGCATTACATTCTATGGAGAAGGGCTGTATTACATTCTATGGGGCTGTGCTGCATTACATTCTATGGGGGCTGTGCTGTATTACATTCTATGGGGGGATTTATTTCATTCTATGGGGCTGTGCTGCATTACATTCTATGGGGGTTGTGCTGTATTACATTCTATGGGGGCTGGCTGCATTACATTCTATGGGGCTGTGCTGCATTACGTTCTATGGGGGTTGGCTGCATTACGTTCTATGGGGGCTGTGCTGCATTACATTCTATGGGGGCTGTACTGTATTACCTTCTATGTGGGCTGGCTGCATTACAGTCTATGGGGGCTGGCTGCATTACATTCTATGGGGGCTGGCTGCATTACATTCTACGGGGGCTGGCTGCATTACATTCTATGGGAAGGGCTGTATTACATTCTATGGGGGCTGGCTGCATTACATTCTATGGGGCTGTGCTGCATTACGTTCTATGGGGGCTGGCTGCATTACGTTCTATGGGGACTGTGCTGCATTACATTCTATGGGGGCTGTACTGTATTACCTTCTATGTGGGCTGGCTGCATTACATTCTATGGGGGCTGGCTGCATTACATTCTATGGGGGCTGGCTGCATTACATTCTACGGGGGCTGGCTGCATTACATTCTATGGGAAGGGCTGTATTACATTCTATGGGGCTATGCTGCATTACATTCTATGGGGGCTGTGCTGTATTACATTCTATGGGGGGATTTATTTCATTCTATGGGGCTGTGCTGCATTACATTCTATGGGGCTGTGCTCTATTACATTCCATTGGGGCTGGATGCATTAGATTCTATGGGGGCTGGCTGTATTACATTCTATGGGGGCTGGCTGCAATACATTCTATGGGGCTTTGCTGTATTACATTCTATGGGGGCTGTGCTGCATTACATTCTATGGGGGCTGGCTGCATTACATTCTATGGGGGCTGGCTGCATTACATTCTATGGGGGCTGGCAGCATTACATTCTATGGGGTTGGCTGCATTACATTCTTTGGGGGCTGGCTGTATTACATTCTATGGGTGGGCTGTCTTACATTCTATGGGGGAGGGCTGTATTACATTCTATGGAGACTGTATTACATTTTCTGGGGGCTACATTATATTCTATGGGGGGCTGCATTATGCTCTATGAGGGGGCTACCATATATTATATATGCAGGGGCTGCATTATACTATATGAGGGGGCTGCATTATATTCTCTGGGGGGTTACATTATACTCAGGGGGCAACAATATATTCTGTGGGATGGCTGCATTATACTCTGGGGTGGCATCATTATACTATATGTGGGCTACCTTATACTGTATCGAGGACTATGGGAAATACATTAAACTACATGAAGAACTATGGGGTGCATTATACTATGGCAAGTGAATTGTAATAATAATAATAATAATTTTTATTTATATAGCGCCAACATATTCCGCAGCGCTTTACAAATTATACTACATGGATGACAATGGCGGTGCATTATACTATATGGAGCACTATGAGGAATGTATTATACTAATTGGAGGACTGAGGAGTGTATTATACTATATGGAGGACTGTGGGAGTACATTATAATCTATATCAAGTGATTGGATTGTTTATGTGGGAACAGAAATCCTTGTTCTCAGCAGCACATCGCCGATATAAACTGTAGATGTGCTGCTGATAACATGATACTGTATGGGGACAGAATGATCTAATTGTGATTGTTCTGTTCCCTTCATTCTTTCTCAGTTGGTGTAAAGAGGCCTGGAAACAAGCAAACGACTTCACTATTGTCGATCACACTCGTAACGGCCTGAGATTAGCGCATGTAAATACAGCAGAAAAGCTTCGCAGGGAGATGAGGCAAGGATGATGACAGTTGTAGTTAGCACCTGGCGCCTGGGAATAGCGCTAACTCTACTGTTTTTTCCAGCCGCCAAAGCATTTAATTCTGGTATGTGTAATGATTTTTAGGGTTGATGTCAGCTGCGTAATGTCAGCTGCTATCAATCCCTCGTGTAAGTAATGGAGAGGTGTCTATCAGACACCCCCACTACTAGCCCAGACCTGGCGAGATCCAGCGACTCTGAAGAGCGGTGACGGTAGTAACAATACCGCTCTTCACTGTCGCCGAGCTCAGCGCAAGACCCGAAATATCTGAAGAGCGGTGACGTTACTGAGATACTGATGTCACCGCTCTTCAGAGTCATTGGGTCTCGTGCTGAGCAGCGGAACCAAAAGTTTATGGAGCACCAGAATGAGGTTCCATAGCCTTTGGTCGTCTCAATTCCTTCATTATCTATGAGATCCAGTTATATAGGTAAAGTAGCGGCTTTTCTTGGCACTGCAACTAAAAGCAATAAATAGGACTGAGCTGTAATGCTGGATACAGCTGTAATTATGTTCTATAGTCGTGTTACACTCCCCTCACTTCTTGTAACCTACCAGTCTACAAAGATATTATACAGTCACCATGTGACAAGTGGGCCTGTGTAACTTCAAATGCCAGGGCTGAATTTTAGTCCCAGTCCAGCCATGCCTAGTCCTGTAGTGATAATCCTTTTAC
This sequence comes from Ranitomeya imitator, assembly GCF_032444005.1. NCBI lineage: Eukaryota > Metazoa > Chordata > Amphibia > Anura > Dendrobatidae > Ranitomeya > Ranitomeya imitator. Next base: position 494,900,843 of record NC_091284.1, on the reverse strand, counting down.
AGCCGCCTAGCCCTTACTAGAACCATTTTACAGCCATTTGCAGCACCAAAGTTTGGATCCCCATTAATTTATATGAGATTCGGGGTCAAGTTCTTGTACCCGAACTGAACCTTGGACTATAGTTTGGCTGAACCCAACAAACCCGAACTTCCATGGGCCTGCTCATCCTTAGTCCCTAACCTCATTCATACACTATGGAAAACTACCGCACATATTTGCTATCCACAACATGGAAGGAAGAAAAAAGCATAACATAGTAGAATGCTAGTTATTCCCATTGATTTTACACAGAAAAAGTGTATTAGCTTCCTTGCATAGGGTTAAACTTGGATTTATGCAGCATATGCTGGAGCAAAATCATATTGGAATTATCGATGGTGTATCTGACACATGCAAACATGGTTTGTTAACATGAGAAGCAGTAAACATTGACCATTTTTCATAAGAAACTTCTTCCTCCGACATATTTCTCTCCAGTGCTGACACACTGCTTTCCTGTATCTTTTTTTATAGCAACTCTCATTCACTATCTACATCTGCCTCCTACCCCCACTCCATTCTTATCTCAAAGTCATAAAGCCCTCACCATACACATTATTATTATTATTTATTGTTATAGCGCCATTTCTTCCATGGCACTTTACATGTGAGGAGGGGTATAGATAATAAAAACAAGTACAATAATCTTGAACAATACAAGTCACAACTGGTACAGGAGGAGAGAAGACCCTGCCTGCGAGGGCTCACAATCTACAAGGGATATCCTTATGTTGGATGAACATGCCAACCTTCTAATGTGTATGGGGCCTCCAGACCAACCTCCAAGATTTAATGTTGTGGGAATGATGTTTTTTTGGACATGATGAATTTCAATACCAAGGTTTTTTTGTTCCCAAAGGAAATAAGCCACCCACAAAGTTGTCTGGCAATGGCCTGGCTTATACCCCTCTCTATTGCCAACACATGCATGATTATCTGAACCCACTGTAAAGTGTGTTTGGAAGGGGTAGGAATAAATGTCGGTTGGAAGCTATCTAGGGTGCATTTAGATCAAGGTGACTGGCACCCTATACAGGCGTTATCCATGTGCATTTCAAATACTAGGCAACCACCCCGCATAATTGGTAGGTTTGTGAGTTGTTGTTTTATTAGTATGTTTCACCTGTGCTGCATCTGCCTTTTATCATAGGGGCCTGCTGCAACCTTCCGTGCATTTGTATTGAGACCAAGGACTGGTAGGTATGGTTGCTTTTTTCTAGGATGTTTTTTGGTGCCATCCATGGACATTAGAGATGAGCAGATCAGATGAAATTTGAATTTGTCTGTTGGCATGTTTTTACTACGGGAGATTTGATTTGCAGAGAAGTTATTCTCTGTTACTTTAATGCTCCTTATGCTCTGGGGTCTCTCCAGATATCAGAGTATAATAAACATAAACATAATGTATGAAAAAATCATTATGCTCACCTTACTACTCACCTCTCAGCTCCCTCCGGCAAGAGGTAAAGTCATCCATCCAGTGGAGCAACTAGAGTACGATGGGCTCACGTGCAAAATTTCGACCTGCATTCTAAATCCTATAAGGACACACGTGTTGAACTCCCTCACCCAATATGTAGTAATGCACCCCGTCCTGGGCCCATTCTGGTATATAAGTAATCCATCCTAGTATATACTCGAGTATAAGCCGAGATTTTCAGCCCAAATGTTTGGGCCCAATCGTTGTGTATATGTCTGCCATCCTGGTTTATATGTTTCCCATTCTGGGCCCATTCACGGTTTATATGTCTCACATCCAGATATACCGGGACAATGCCAGGAAGAAGATGGCGCCTGTAAATATATTACTAAGGACAGGGAATAGATATTTGTGATACCACTTTGTAAGTATAATGAAAAAAATGCTGGAGTGTTGCTCTAATATGATCGTTCTGTGGACATAGAATATCATTGTTATCGTCAGCACATGTCCTGTTTACGGGCCGGCATAAACAATGCAATTACCGTATATACTCGAGTATAAGCCGACCCGAGTATAAGCCGACCCCCTAATTTTGCCACAAAAAACTGGGAAAACTTATTGACTCGAGTATAAGCCTAGGGTGGAAATGCAGCATTTACCGGTGAATTTCAAAAATAAAAATAGATCATTATTTCCCCATAGCTGTGTCATATAGTGCTCTGCACTGTTCATTATTTCCCCATAGCTGTGCCATATAGTGCTCTGCACCGTTCTTATTGCCCCATATCTGTGCCCCATATAGTGCTTTGCCCCGTTCATATTGCCCCATATCTGTGCCCTATATGCTCTGCACCGTTCATATTGCCCCATATCTGTGCCCTATATGCTCTGCACCGTTCATATTGCCCCATACCTGTGCCCTATATGCTCTGCACCGTTCACATTGCCCCATATCTGTGCCCTATATGCTCTGCACCGTTCATATTGCCCCATATCTGTGCCATATAGTGCTCTGCACCGTTCATATTGCCCCATTTCTGTGCCATATAGTGCTCTCCACCGTTCATACTGCCCATATAGTGCTCTGCACCATTCATACTGCCCCATATAGTGCTCTGCACCGTTCATACTGCCCCATACAGTGCTCTGCACCATTCATACTGCCCCATATAGTGCTCTGCATCGTTCATACTGCCCCATACAGTGCTCTGCACTGTTCATACTGCCCCATACAGTGCTCTGCACCGTTCATACTGCCCCATACAGTGCTCTGCACCGTTCATACTGCCCCATATAGTGCTCTGCACCGTTCATACTGCCCCATACAGTGCTCTGCACCATTCATACTGCCCCATATAGTGCTCTGCACCTTTCATACTGCCCCATATAGTGCTCTGCACCGTTCATACTGCCCCATACAGTGCTCTGCACTGTTCATATTTCCCTATAGATGCTCTACATAAATCTGTGCCGCTGCTGCAATAAAAAAAAAAAAAGCCATACTCACCTCTCTTGATTGCAGCTCCCGGCGTCTCGTTCCGGCGTCCGGTCCCGGCATCTCTCTCCGCTCTGACTGATCAGGCAGAGGGCACCGCGCACACTATATGCGTCATCGCGCCCTCTGACCTGCACAGTCAGAGCGGAGATAGACGCTGGGAAGATGGATCGGCGCCCGGCGGCTGGAACGGGGACAGGTAAGTATGACATACTTACCTAGTCCCAGCGATCTTGGCGCTCCCCGCCTGTCACATGGTCTTCTGTGCTGCAGCTCTTCCTGTCAGCGGTCACCGTTACCGCTGATTAGAGAAATGAATAGGCGGCTCCACCCCCATGGGAGGTGGAGCCGCCTATTCATTTCTCTAATGAGCGGTCCCACGTGACCGCTGAAGAGGGGAAGAAGCTGCAGCACAGAAGACCGTGGGACGGCAGGGGGAGCGTCAGGATCGCTGGGACTAGGTAAATATACCTCAGCGCCCTTTCCCCCTCACCCGCCGACCCCACCGCTACCGTGACTCGAGTATAAGCCGAGAGGGGCACTTTCAGCCCAAAAATTTGGGCTGAAAATCTCGGCTTATACTCGAGTATATACGGTATATGACAAATTTATGTCTGGTGAGCGCCACCAATATTACACAAGCCAATAATCATCGAATAAGCATTCTACCTTATATGAAGAAAAAGAAAGATTATTGAGGTCTAGTATGTAGAGGTAGATGTGTAGCAGTTAGAGATGAATGCAATTCCTAATACTTGCATGCTTGTTTCGAATAACGAGTATAATGGGAGTCAATGAGAAAGCCAAGGATTTTTTTGGCAGACCTTACAAACAGGTTTGGGGGTCAGTGAAAATGTTCAAATTGATGGGAAAAGTGCTAAATGGAAGGAGGTCAGCATGGGGAAGACCCCTGGAAGCAACTCTGACTCCGAGATCGCTGCTGATAACAATGGTATCACACTTTGACTCCACTTTAAGAAGTGATAATAAAACATTCCAAACCGACAATAAATTGCATTTCACAGGAAAAAAAAGTTAAGAAACCTTTTTTTCCTGTATGATGAATTGTATATAAGGCAAAATGTAGAAATTATTTTAAAAAATACAATTTAAGTAAACCAAAATTGTTTTTTTTAATTAAAAAATAGGAAATTTCAGAGTAATTTATGAAGGAAGCAAGAACTGCTAAAAATAAGGGATAAACCCTGTATTAGACATAAAGGAGGGCCTCATGCTCATTCTGTTCAAATTCTTCCTAGACTGATAATAAAAAAGATATGCACTTTTGAAGGTTGTATACCAAGGAAATGTACTCCAGACCATGGAATAGTCTATGAGTGAGCAATATATTACCGATAAGGGTATGTGCACACGTTGAGTAAAATTTCTGCATCATTTCTGCATTTTTTGGTAGGAAAAACACAGCTACAAAAACATGCATTTTAGGAGCGGTGCTTTTTTGCCTGCGTTTTGATTGATTTGAGTGAAATCAAGGGTGAAAAACGCAGGACATAAAAACAAAGAAAATTGACATTCAGCAGATTATTATATGGGTGATCAATGTAATAATTATAACATTTTAAACAAGTTTTTTCTATAGGTGAGAAATATAATAATGATACATTTTGGAACAAGTTTTTTGAGGCTGATAAAGCAACAAAATGTACACAAGAAAATATTTTGTGAGTGTAGTTAATCTACTTATTCAGTCAAAAAGGCTTTGTACAAAGCGCAAAGCCAGACAGAAATTATGATGAGGGTCATCCATAGACCCCTGAAAGGCAACAACTGGAGGGCCTCATTACAATATTGAATATTACAAACACTTTATGTGCTGCTTTCATCTGGTGGTGTGGAAAAGTATGGGCTAATCCAGGCTTTGTTCATTTTTATGAGAGTGAGTCAGTCTCCATTGACATGTGAAAGTGCCTGTCTGTTATTACCCCCTGGCGGCATTTAACACCTGATAGAAAATGCGCTAGCAGTAGGGCAGCACAACACCTCCAAGGCATAAGGGGACAGCTCATGCCAGGTGCCCAGCTTTGAAACCCAATAATTGAAAGTCACAGATTAAATAGTGAGTACGCTGGTTTGTGTTATGGACCTGGTGGTTAGGAACGACCTGATAGTTAAACTCACACAGGACAAACTCTGGGAAGTGGGAGCTCTGCTGACCGCAACCCCTAATCCTATCACAACAACTAGAAATAGCCGTGGAGCGTACCTGACTCTGCCTAGACGCCTCTTCACAGCCTAAGAGCTAACTAGCCCTAAAGATAGAAAATAAAGCCTACCTTGCCTCAGAAATTCCCCAAAGGAAAAGGCAGCCCCCCACATATATTGACTGTGAGTTAAGATGAAAGTCACAAATGCAGAAATGAAACAGGTTTCAGCAAAGGGAGGCCAGACTTACTAAACAGACAGAGGATAGGAAAGGTATCTTTGCGGTCAGCACAAAAAACTACAAAAAGACCACACAGAGTGTGCAAAAAGACCTCCGCACCGACTCACGGTGCGGAGGTGCCACTCTGCATCCCAGAGTTTCCAGCTAGCAAGGCAAAATCATGATAGCAAGCTGGACAAGGAAACAATGAACAAATAATAAACTAGCAGGGACTTAGCTTCTGCTGGAGTAGACAGGTCACCAGAAAGATCCAAGAGCGAACTGAACCAGTACAAGAACATTGACAGCTGGCATGGAGTAACGATCTGAGTGGAGTTAAATAGAGCAGCCAGCCAAAGAATAAACTACGTCACCTGTGGAAGGAACCTCAGAAGCAGCAGCTCCACTCACAGCCACCAGAGGGAGTCCATGGACAGAACTCGCCGAAGTACCATTCATGACCACAGGAGGGAGTTCGATAACAGAATTCACAACAGTACCCCCCCCCTTGAGGAGGGGTCATCGAACCCTCACCAGAGCCCCCAGGCCGATCAGGACGAGCCAAATGAAAGGCACGAACTAGATTGGCAGCATAAACATCAGAGGCAAAAACCCAGGAATTATCTTCCTGACCACAACCCTTCCACTTGACCAGGTACTGGAGTTTCCGTCTCGAAATACGAGAATCCAAAATCTTCTCCACCACATACTCCAACTCCCCCTTGACCAACACCGGGGCAGGAGGATCAACAGAGGGAACCATAGGCGCCACGTATCTCCGCAATAACGACTTTTGGAACACATTATGGATGGCAAAAGAAGCTGGAAGGGCCAAACGAAATGACACAGGATTGAGAACTTCAGAAATCTTATACGGACCAATGAAACGAGGCTTAAACTTAGGAGAGGAAACCTTCATAGGAACATAACGAGACGACAACCAAACCAAATCCCCAACACGAAGCCGGGGACCAACACAGCGCCGGCAGTTAGCGAAACGTTGAGCCTTCTCCTGGCACAATGTCAAATTGTCCACCACATGAGTCCAAATCTGCTGCAACCTGTCCACCACAGAATCCACACCAGGACAGTCCGAAGGCTCAACCTGCCCTGAAGAGAAACGAAGATGGAAACCAGAATTACAGAAAAAAGGCGAAACCAAAGTAGCCGAGCTGGCCCGATTATTAAGGGCGAACTCAGCCAAAGGCAAGAAGGACACCCAATCATCCTGATCAGCAGAAACAAAGCATCTCAGATATGTTTCCAAAGTCTGATTAGTTCGTTCGGTTTGGCCATTTGTCTGAGGATGGAAAGCCGAAGAAAAAGACAAATCAATGCCCATCTTAGCACAAAAGGACCGCCAAAACCTCGAAACAAACTGGGAACCTCTGTCCGAGACGATGTTCTCCGGAATGCCATGCAAACGAACCACATGCTGGAAAAACAATGGCACCAAATCAGAGGAGGAAGGCAATTTAGACAAGGGTACCAAATGGACCATCTTAGAGAAGCGATCACAAACCACCCAAATGACCGACATCCTTTGAGAGACAGGGAGATCTGAAATAAAATCCATGGAAATATGCATCCAGGGCCTCTTCGGGACCGGCAAGGGCAAAAGCAACCCACTGGCACGAGAACAGCAGGGCTTAGCCCGAGCACAAGTCCCACAGTACTGCACAAAAGAACGCACATGACAAAGAAGGCCACCAAAAGGATCTAGCCACCAAATCTCTGGTACCAAAGATTCCAGGATGACCCGCCAACACCGAACAATGAACCTCAGAGATAACTCTACTAGTCCATCTATCAGGGACAAACAGTTTCTCCGGGGGACAACGCTCAGGTCTATCAGCCTGAAACTTCTGCAGCACGCGCCGCAAATCAGGGGAGATGGCAGACAAAATTACCCCCTCTTTGAGAATACCCGCCGGCTCAGGAACACCCGGAGAGTCAGGCACAAAACTCCTTGACAGGGCATCAGCCTTCACATTCTTAGATCCCGGAAGGTACGAAACCACAAAATCAAAACGGGAGAAAAACAGCGACCATCGAGCCTGTCTAGGATTCAACCGTTTGGCAGACTCGAGATAAGTCAAATTCTTGTGATCCGTCAAGACTAGAGTTGAGCGACCTTGACCTTTTTAGAGTCGAGCCGGGTTTCGCGAAACCCGACTATCTCAAAAGTCGGGTCGAGTGAAATCGGCCGATTATGACGTAAAGTCGGGATCGACCGAAACACGAAACCCAATGCAAGTCAATGGGGCAGCATAGTCGGCAATGAGTGGGGGCCAGGAAAACACCTAGAGTGCCCATTTTAATGTCAAAACCATCCATTCTTCTTAATGAAGCTTGTCAAGCGTAATTTACCTTATAATAATTGGAAGGCATTTGAAATTGGGGGTCATTTGGCTAAAGTTGTGGTGGGTAGGGCTGGTTCAAGTAATTAGTGGGCCCAGGAAATCTGGACCACGTCACGGCAGTGGAGCAGGGAGAGGTAAGTATTTCAACTTTGCAAGTGCTGTGAATCTGAGCAAGCAGGGGGGGCCCACTCGTTGGCATTGGCACTGGCACAGGGCCCCTCAAAGTACAGCGGTGTGTTTGCACGGCGGGGGCGCCTCCCACCGGCAGCAACACTTTTGCGTACCATGAGAGGCCCTGTGCCAGTGACGTCGCCAACTAGTATTCCTCCCCCCACCTGATGAAGGAACCTGCACTTTCATCTGCACCTTCCTGTTTGTCCCCGTGTAAGGTGGTATGGTATGCGGGAAGGGGGACCTGACTTTCAGCAGGGTCACAATCTTGCAGTGTAGCGTGCACGGGAAATGTTGCGTTATGGGTCAATGTACCAGCAGACTCATCTATCACTGGCTGGGCAATGGGCAGGATGAGGAGGAAACACAGATATAGGCCCAAAGAATAAAGTGGGCTAAATGCAGTTCAAAATTGGTAACACAGGACTAATCAGGGGGCATTGCAGTGGAGGACAACTGGAATGAGAGGCTGACACAGAGAGTAGGCCCAAATCAGTAAGTAGTCGAAATGCAGTTCAAAATTGGCAACAGTAGTAAACAGGCGGCACAGCTTTGTTCAGTGGAGGAGAACAGCAAGGAGTGGCAGACACCGATAGTAGGCCCCAACCCAACTAGTAGGCCAAATGCAGTCTAACATTAACAACTACTTAACGAGCGCCTGAAAACGGAATTTCAGGACAGGAAACCAGGAGAACAGCAAGGAGCGGCAGACACCGATAGTAGGCCCCAAACCAACTAGTACGCCAAATGCAGTTGTTCCGTTTAACCACAATTTAATGAGAGCCTGAAGATAGAAGTTCAGGAAAGGCAACCTGGAGAACACCTTGGAGTGGAACACACCATCTCTCTACACCCCATACCCAATTTGTAGGTCTAATGCAGCGTAGTTTCCAACAACTACTAAACGAGAGCATGATGATCGAAGCATTGGCGAGGAAACCTGGGGAACACCTTGGAGTGGAACACACCATCTCTCTACACCCCATACCCAATTTGTAGGCCTAATGCAGCGTAGTTTCCAACAACTACTAAACGAGAGCATGATGATCGAAGCATTGGTGAGGAAACCTGGGGAACACCTTGGAGTGGAACACACCATCTCTCTACAGTGGAACACACCATCTCTCTACACCCCATACCCAATTTGTAGGCCTAATGCAGCGTAGTTTCCAACAACTACTAAACGAGAGCCGGAAGATCGAAGCTCAGGAAAGGCAACCTGGAGAACACCTTGGAGTGGAACACACCATCTCTCTACACCCCATACCCAATTTGTAGGCCCAATGCAGCGTAGTTTCCAAAAACTACTAAACGAGAGCCGGAAGATCGAAGCAATGGAGAGGAAACCTGGGGAACACCTTGGAGTGTAACACACCATCTCTCTACACCCCATACCCAATTTGTAGGCCTAATGCAGCGTAGTTTCCAACAACTACTAAACGAGAGCCGGAAGATCGAAGCAATGGAGAGGAAACCTGGGGAACACCTTGGAGTGTAACACACCATCTCTCTACACCCCATACCCAATTTGTAGGCCTAATGCAGCGTAGTTTCCAACAACTACTAAACGAGAGCATGATGATCGAAGCATTGGCGAGGAAACCTGGGGAACACCTTGGAGTGGAACACACCATCTCTCTACAGTGGAACACACCATCTCTCTACACCCCATACCCAATTTGTAGGCCTAATGCAGCGTAGTTTCCAACAACTACTAAACGAGAGCCGGAAGATCGAAGCTCAGGAAAGGCAACCTGGGGAACACCTTGGAGTGGAACACACCCTCTCTCTACACCACGGAAGGGCTGATTCTTAGGAAGGAAGGCTGTCGGAAAGAAGCAGGGCGCGTCCGAGGGTGATTATATTCTTATTAGGTATATACTCACCCTCGGACGCGCCCTGCTTCTTTATTTGTAATGAATGTTTATTTGCAATGTGGTTTTGACTTACTCTATTTTTTTGGTAAATAATGATTTTATTATTTTCATTGTTTTGCATCTTCTTGGCAATAATATAAAGAAGACGCGACAGGACACTCGGTGGATGCCATATCTGTGTTTAAAATTGAAAAAACCTTTCAGTTAACTACTTGCAGGAGAAAGTTATTGTAGCTGGTGGCCATTTTTAGTACTGTACCAGATTTTTGTTGTATGTGTTTGTTTTTAATGTTAAAATGTCTGCATTTGATATCTCTCCAGTATTTTCTTTTTTATAAGCAAAATACTTATTTTTATATTTTCTGATGTTGGTTCCAGGGGTACACGGGCAGCAGTGGTGTGGTCAGTGGAGGCCTAGTGGAAGGAGTGACCGCAGACAGGCATCGAAGGCCTAAAATAATAACACATGGCTGTAGGCAATTTTAAATTGGTTCCAGGGGTACACGGGCAGCAGTGGTGTGGTCAGTGGAGGCCTAGTGGAAGGAGTGACCGCAGACAGGCATCGAAGGCCTAAAATAATAACACATGGCTGTAGGCAATTTTAAATTGGTTCCAGGGGTACACGGGCAGCAGTGGTGTGGTCAGTGGAGGCCTAGTGGAAGGAGTGACCGCAGACAGGCATCAAAGGCCTAAAATAATAACACATGGCTGTAGGCAATTTTAAATTGGTTCCAGGGGTACACGGGCAGCAGTGGTGTGGTCAGTGGAGGCCTAGTGGAAGGAGTGACCGCAGACAGGCATCGAAGGCCTAAAATAATAACACATGGCTGTAGGCAATTTTAAATTGGTTACAGGGGTACACGGGCAGCAATGGTGTGGTCAGTGGAGGCCTAGTGGAAGGAGTCACCGCAGACAGGCATCGAAGGCCTAAAATAATAACACATGGCTGTAGGCAATTTTAAATTGGTTACAGGGGTACACGGGCAGCAGTGGTGTGGTCAGTGGAGGCCTAGTGGAAGGAGTGACCGCAGACAGGCATCGAAGGCCTAAAATAATAACACATGGCTGTAGGCAATTTTAAATTGGTTCCAGGGGTACACGGGCAGCAGTGGTGTGGTCAGTGGAGGCCTAGTGGAAGGAGTGACCGCAGAAAGGCATCGAAGGCCTAAAATAATAACACATGGCTGTAGGCAATTTTAAATTGGTTACAGGGGTACACGGGCAGCAGTGGTGTGGTCAGTGGAGGCCTAGTGGAAGGAGTGACCACAGACAGGCATCGAAGGCCTAACATAACAAAAATGTCAATACAATGGTATTGTCAGTGGCAGGCATTGAAGGATGTCAGCGCATAGACTAAACATTGGTGGAGCTGTGAGATAATTTTGCAAGTGGTAGAGCACTGTTTGAGCTGGGGTGGGGGGAAACTGTCTTGTGGCCGGCGGTACAGGCCCAGGGCCCCTCATATTACAACGGTGTGTCTGACGTTGGGTGCGCACCACCACCGCCAGAGACACTTTATTGTACTAGGAGGGACCCAGTGGCAGTGCCGTCGACCAAAAGCGGGCTCACCCACCTCTTCAGACAAACTGCACTCTCACGGGTGCTGTCGCCAAGTGTCGATACCACGGCCCCGTGTGGGGAGTTTGGCCATTTAGTGAGGTGTAAACATGTCGTATGCTGGACAATCAGGTGCAGAAAATTACGAGATTGGAAAAGGCATTCAGAATAGTCCACAGGCAAGACCTTTTCATAGGAAAGCTAGGTGTCAGCCGGGCAAGGTGGGGCAAAAGATTTCGAAATCCAGTTGTGGTTCATTTTAATGAAGGTTAGATCATCTACATTTTGGGTAGCCAGACGAGTCCTTTTTTCTGTTAGTATTGAACCTGCAGCACTGAATACTCTTTCTGATAGGACACTAGCTGCCGGGCAAGCAAGCTCCTGCAATGCATATTCTGCCAATTCTGGCCAGGTGTCTAATTTTGATGCCCAGTAATCAAATGGGAATGACGGTTGAGGGAGAACATCGATAAGGGATGAAAAATAGTTTGTAACCATACTGGACAAATGTTGTCTCCTGTCACTTTGAATTGATGCTGCAGTACCTGTCCTGTCTGCGGTCATAGCAAAATCACTCCACAACCTGGTCAGAAAACCCCTCTGGCCAACGCCACTTCTGATTTCTGCCCCTCTAACTCCTCTGGTCTGCTGGCCCCTGCAGCTCGTGTGAGAACGATCACGGGCGCTGTGTGCAGGGAATGCCAGAAGCAAACGGTCAACAAGAGTTGATTGTTTGGTTGCTAATATTAGTTCCAAGTTCTCATGTGGCATTATATTTTGAAAATTGCCTTTATAGCGAGGATCAAGGAGGCAGGCCAACCAGTAATCGTCATCATTCATCATTTTAGTTATGCGTGTGTCCCTTTTGAGGATACGTAAGGCATAATCCGCCATGTGGGCCAAAGTTCCAGTTCTCAAATCTGCGGTTGTGCTTGGTTGAGGGGCAGTTTCAGGCAAATCCACGTCACTTGTGTCCCTCAAAAAACCAGAACCCGGCCTTGCCGCGCCACCAATTTCCAGTGGCCCCGGAAAAGCTTCCTCATTAAAAATATAATCATCCCCATCATCCTCCTCGTCCTCCTCCTCCTCTTCGCCCGCTACCTCGTCCTGTACACTGCCCTGGCCAGACAATGGCTGACTGTCATCAAGGCTTTCCTCTTCCTCAGCTGCAGACGCCTGATCCTTTATGTGCGTCAAACTTTGCATCAGCAGACGCATTAGGGGGATGCTCATGCTTATTATGGCGTTGTCTGCACTAACCAGCCGTGTGCATTCCTCAAAACACTGAAGGACTTGACACATGTCTTGAATCTTCGACCACTGCACACCTGACAACTCCATGTCTGCCATCCTACTGCCTGCCCGTGTATGTGTATCCTCCCACAAAAACATAACAGCTCGCCTCTGTTCACACAGTCTCTGAAGCATGTGCAGTGTTGAGCTCCACCTTGTTGCAACGTCTATGATTAGGCGATGCTGGGGAAGGTTCAAAGAACGCTGATAGGTCTGCATACGGCTGGAGTGTACGGGCGAACGGCGGATATGTGAGCAAAGTCCACGCACTTTGAGGAGCAGGTCGGATAACCCCGGATAACTTTTCAGGAAGCACTGCACCACCAGGTTTAAGGTGTGAGCCAGGCAAGGAATGTGTTTCAGTTGGGAAAGGGAGATGGCAGCCATGAAATTCCTTCCGTTATCACTCACTACCTTGCCTGCCTCAAGATCTACAGTGCCCAGCCACGACTGCGTTTCTTTCTGCAAGAACTCGGACAGAACTTCAACGGTGTGTCTGTTGTTGCCCAAACACTTCATAGCCAATACAGCCTGCTGACGTTTGCCAGTAGCTGCCCCATAATGGGAGACCTGGTGTGCAACAGTGGCAGCTGCGGATGGAGTGGTTGTGCGACTGCGGTCTGTGGACGAGCTCTCGCTTCTGCAGGAGGACGAAGAGGAGGAGGAGGGGGTGTGAACGGCTACAGCCAATTGTTTCCTAGACCGTGGGCTAGGCAGAACTGTCCCAAACTTGCTGTCCCCTGTGGACCCTGCATCCACCACATTTACCCAGTGTGCCGTGATGGACACGTAACGTCCCTGGCCATGCCTACTGGTCCATGCATCTGTTGTCAGTTGCACCTTTGTGCTCACAGATTGCCTGAGTGCATGGACGATGCGCTCTTTAACATGCTGGTGGAGGGCTGGGATGGCTTTTCTGGAAAAAAGTGTCGACTGGGTAGCTCGTAGCGTGGTACAGCGTAGTCCATCAGGGCTTTGAAAGCTTCGCTTTCAACTAACCGGTAGGGCATCATCTCTAACGAGATTAGTCTAGCTATGTGTGCGTTCAAACCCTGTGTACGTGGATGCGAGGCTAAGTACTTCCTTTTTCTAACCATAGTCTCATGTAGGGTGAGCTGGACTGGAGAGCTGGAGATCGTGGAACTAGCGGGGGTGCCGGTGGACATGGCAGACTGAGAGACGGTGGGAGATGGTATTGTTGCCACCGGTGCCCTAGATGCAGTGTTTCCTACTACGAAACTGGTGATTCCCTGACCCTGACTGCTTTGGCCTGGCAAAGAAACCTGCACAGATACTGCAGGTGGTGCGGAAAATGGTGGCCCTACACTGCCGGAAGGGATGTTGCGTTGCTGACTAGCTTCATTGGCCGAGGGTGCTACAACCTTAAGGGACGTTTGGTAGTTAGTCCAGGCTTGCAAATGCATGGTGGTTAAATGTCTATGCATGCAACTTGTATTGAGACTTTTCAGATTCTGTCCTCTGCTTAAGGTAGTTGAACATTTTTGACAGATGACTTTGCGCTGATCAATTGGATGTTGTTTAAAAAAATGCCAGACTGCACTCTTTCTAGCATCGGATACCTTTTCAGGCATTGCAGACTGAGCTTTAACCGGATGGCCACGCTGTCCTCCAACAGGTTTTGGCTCTGCCACGCGTTTTGGGCAAGATACGGGCCCGGCAGATGGAACCTGTTGCGATGTTGATGCCTGCTGCGGCCCCTCCTCCTCCGCTTCAGAACTGCTGCCGCCTGCACCCTGTTCCCCCAATGGCTGCCAATCGGGGTCAAGAACTGGGTCATCTATTACCTCTTCTTGTAGCTCGTGTGCAACTTCGTCTGTGTCACCGTGTCGGTCGGTGGTATAGCGTTCGTGATGGGGCAACATAGTCTCATCAGGGTCTGATTCTTGATCAGCACCCTGCGAGGGCAATGTTGTGGTCTGAGTCAAAGGACCAGCATAGTAGTCTGGCTGTGGCTGTGCATCAGTGCACTCCATGTCAGATTCAACTTGTAATGGGCATGGACTGTTAACTGCTTCACTTTCTAAGCCAGGGACGGTATGTGTAAAGAGCTCCATGGAGTAACCCGTTGTGTCGCCTGCTGCATTCTTCTCTGTTGTTGTTTTTGCTGAAGAGGACAAGGAAGCGACTTGTCCCTGACCGTGAACATCCACTAACGACGCGCTGCTTTGACATTTACCAGTTTCACGAGAGGAGGCAAAAGAGCTAGAGGCTGAGTCAGCAAGATAAGCCAAAACTTGCTCTTGCTGCTCCGGCTTTAAAAGCGGTTTTCCTACTCCCAGAAAAGGGAGCGTTCGAGGCCTTGTGTAGCCAGACGACGAACCTGGCTCCACAGCTCCAGACTTAGGTGCAATATTTTTTTTCCCACGACCAGCTGATGCTCCACCACTACCACTACCCTCATTACCAGCTGACAATGAACGCCCCCGGCCACGACCTCTTCCACCATACTTCCTCATTGTTTTAAAAACGTAAACAAACTAACGGTATTTGTTGCTGTCACACAAATTACACGGTGAGCTATAACTTCAGTATGATTTAGCTACCCCTTTACAGGTGAGTGAGACCACAACGAAAATCAGGCACAATGTTACACACTCTGTTGTTGGTGGCAACAAATGAGAGAGATGCCACACACGCAGGACTGTCACTGAAGCACAAATGTAAATATTAATCTCCCACTGATTTGATTTTTTTTTTTTTTTTAAGGGAGACTTTAGGAAAAAAAAATAATAGAATAAAATGATTTTTTCAGGAAGAATTTAGAAACCAAATAAAATAAAATGATTTTTTCAGGGAGAATTTAGAAAACAAATAAAACAAAAAAAGGCTTTCTATGGCCCACTGAGTGAGAGATGACGCACACAGGAGTCAGGAGTGGCACACAAGCCCAGAGGCCAATATTTATCTCCCACTGATTGATGTAGTGATTTTTTCAGGTAGATTTTGGAACCCAAATCAAGCTAAAAAAAATAATAGGCTTTCTGTGGCCCACAATTGGAGAGAGAGAGAGAGAGATGGCACACCCAGGAGTCAAGACTGGCACACAAGCAGAAAGGGCAATATTAATCTCCCACTGATTTGTTTTTTTTTTTTTTTTTTTCAGGGAGACTTTAGGAAAAAAAATAAATAAATAAAATGATTTTTTTCAGGAAGAATTTAGAAACCAAAGAAAATAAAATGATTTTTTCAGGGAGAATTTAGAAAACAAATAAAACAAAAAAAGGCTTTCTATGGCCCACTGAGTGAGAGATGACGCACACAGGAGTCAGGAGTGGCACACAAGCCCAGAGGCCAATATTTATCTCCCACTGATTGATGTAGTGATTTTTTCAGGTAGATTTTGGAACCCAAATCAAGCTAAAAAAAATAATAGGCTTTCTATGGCCCACAATTGGAGAGAGAGAGAGAGATGGCACACCCAGGAGTCAAGACTGGCACACAAGCAGAAAGGGCAATATTAATCTCCCACTGATTTGTTGTTTTTTTTTTTTTTTTCAGGGAGACTTTAGTAAAAAAAAAATAGAATAAAATGATTTTTTCAGGAAGAATTTAGAAACCAAATAAAATAAAATGATTTTTTCAGGGAGAATTTAGAAAACAAATAAAACAAAAAAAGGCTTTCTATGGCCCACTGAGTGAGAGATGACGCACACAGGAGTCAGGAGTGGCACACAAGCCCAGAGGCCAATATTTATCTCCCACTGATTGATGTAGTGATTTTTTCAGGTAGATTTTGGAACCCAAATCAAGCTAAAAAAAATAATAGGCTTTCTATGGCCCACAATTGGAGAGAGAGAGAGAGATGGCACACCCAGGAGTCAAGACTGGCACACAAGCAGAAAGGGCAATATTAATCTCCCACTGATTTGTTTTTTTTTTTTTTTTTTTTTCAGGGAGACTTTAGGAAAAAAAAAATAGAATAAAATGATTTTTTCAGGAAGAATTTAGAAACCAAAGAAAATAAAATGATTTTTTCAGGGAGAATTTAGAAAACAAATAAAACAAAAAAAGGCTTTCTATGGCCCACTGAGTGAGAGATGACGCACACAGGAGTCAGGAGTGGCACACAAGCCCAGAGGCCAATATTTATCTCCCACTTTTTTTTTTTTGTTCCAGGGAAAATTTATAAACCCAATAAAAAAAATAATAAATAGGCTTTCTATGGCCCACTATCTGAGAGACAGAGAGAGATGGCACGCTTAGGACTGGCACACAAGCCCAAAGGCCAATATTAATCTCCCTTTTTTTTTTAAGGGAGAATTTATAAAACCAAAAAAAAATAAATAAATAGGCTTTCTATGGCCCACTATTTGTGAGAGAGATGGCACGCTCAGGACTGGCACACAAGCCCAGAGGACAATATTAATCTCCCACTTTTTTTTTTTTTTTCCAGGGAAAATTTATAAACCCAATAAAAAATAAATAAATAAATAGGCTTTCTATGGCCCACTATCTGAGAGAGAGAGATGGCACGCTTAGGACTGGCACACAAGCCCAAAGGCCAATATTAATCTCCCACTGATTGATTTATTGATTTTTTCAGGTAGAATTTAGAACCCAAATAAAGCAAAAAACAAAAAAAAATGGGCTTTCTATGGCCCACTGAGTGAGTGATGATGCACACAGGAGTCAGGAGTGGCACACAAGCCCTGAGGCCAATATTTTTCTCCCACTGATTGATGTAGTGATTTTTTCAGGTAGATTTTAGAACCGAAATCAAGCAAAAAAATAAATAGGCTTTCTATGGCCCACTGAGTGAGTGATGATGCACACAGGAGTCAAGAGTGGCACACAAGCCCTGAGGCCAATATTTTTCTCCCACTGATTGATGTAGTGATTTTTTCAGGTAGATTTTATAACCCAAATCAAGCAAAAAAATAAATAGGCTTTCTATGGCCCACTGAGTGAGAGATGACACAGACAGGGATGGCACTCTAGCAGAAATGTCAATCTTAATCTCCCACAAAAAAAAAAAAAAAAACAGGGAGTGTCCTTCAATTACTATCTCCCTGCAGTAATCTCAGCCAGGTATGGCAGGCAGCAATAAGGAGTGGACTGATGCACAAATTAAATAAAAAGTGTGTACAAACCAAAAAGATAGCTGTGCAGAAAGGAAGGAACAAGAGGATTTGTGCTTTGAAAAAAGCAGTTGGTTTGCACAGCGGCGTACACACAGCAATGCAGCTATCAGGGAGCCTTCTAGGGCAGCCCAATGAGCTACAGCGCTGAGGGGGAAAAAAAAAAAAATGTAGCTTCCACTGTCCCTGCACACCGAAGGTGGTGTTGGGCAGTGGAAATCGCTACAGCACAAGCGGTTTGGTGGTTAATGGACCCTGCCTAACGCTATCCCTGCTTCTGACGAAGCGGCAGCAACCTCTCCCTAAGCTCAGATCAGCAGCAGTAACATGGCGGTCGGCGGGAACTCCCCTTTATAGCCCCTGTGACGCCGCAGACAGCAAGCCAATCACTGCAATGCCCTTCTCTAAGATGGTGGGGACCAGGACCTATGTCATCACGCTGCCCACACTCTGCGTTTACCTTCATTGGCTGAGAAATGGCGCTTTTCGCGTAATTGAAACGCGACTTTGGCGCGAAAGTTGCGTACCGCAGGGCCGACCCCGCACAGGGGTCGGATCGGGTTTCATGAAACCCGACTTTGCCAAAAGTCGGCGACTTTTGAAAATGAACGACCCGTTTCGCTCAACCCTAGTCAAGACCACCACGCGATGTTTAGCTCCTTCAAGCCAATGTCGCCACTCCTCGAATGCCCACTTCATGGCCAACAACTCTCGATTGCCAACATCATAATTGCGCTCAGCAGGCGAGAATTTTCTAGAAAAGAAGGCACATGGTTTCATCACCGAGCCATCAGAACTTCTTTGCGACAAAACAGCCCCTGCTCGAATCTCAGAAGCATCAACCTCGACCTGAAACGGGAGCGAAACATCTGGCTGGCTCAACACAGGGGCAGAAGAAAAACGATGCTTTAAATCCTGAAAAGCCTCTACAGCCGCAGAGGACCAATTGACCACATCAGCACCTTTCTTGGTCAAATCAGTCAACAGTTTAGCAACACTAGAAAAATTAGCGATGAAGCGACGGTAAAAATTAGCAAAGCCCAGGAACTTCTGCAGGCTCTTCACAGATGTCGGCTGAGTCCAATCATAAATGGCCTGAACTTTAACAGGGTCCATCTCGATAGTTGAAGGGGAAAAAATGAAACCCAAAAATGAAACCTTCTGAACTCCAAAGAGACATTTTGACCCCTTCACAAACAAGGAATTCGCACGAAGGACCTGGAACACCATTCTGACCTACTTCACATGAGACTCCCAATCATCCGAAAAGACCAAAATATCATCCAAATATACAATCATGAATCTATCCAGGTACTTTCGGAAGATGTCATGCATAAAGGACTGAAACACAGATGCAGCATTAGAAAGCCTGAATGGCATAACCAGGTACTCAAAATGGCCCTCGGGCGTATTAAATGCTGTTTTCCATTCATCGCCCAGTTTAATTCGCACAAGATTATACGCCCCTCGAAGATCTATCTTGGTGAACCAACTAGCCCCCTTAATCCGAGCAAACAAATCAGACAGCAGCGGCAAAGGGTACTGAAATTTGACTGTGATCTTATTAAGAAGGCGGTAATCATTACAAGGTCTCAAAGAGCCATCCTTCTTGGCCACAAAAAAGAACCCTGCTCCCAACGGTGATAACGACGGGCGAATATGACCTTTCTCCAAGGATTCCTTTATATAACTCCACATAGCGGCGTGCTCTGGCACAGATAAATTAAACAGTCAGCCCTTAGGAAACTTACTACCAGGAATCAAATTAATAGCACAATCGCAATCCCTATGAGGAGGTAGGGCACCGAATTTGGGCTCTTCAAATACATCCCGGTAATCTGACAAAAACTCAGGGACTTCAGAAGGAGTGGAAGGCGAAATTGACAGCAATGGAACATCACCATGTACCCCCTGACAACCCCAGCCGGACACAGACATAGATTTCCAATCCAATACTGGATTATGGACCTGTAGCCATGGCAACCCCAAAAACGACCACATCATGCAGATTATGCAACACCAAAAAGCGAATATCCTCCTGATGTGCAGGAGCCATGCACATGGTCAATTGAGTCCAGTACTGAGGCTTATTCTTGGCCAAAGGCGTAGCATCAATTTCTCTCAATGGAATAGGATACTGCAAGGGCTCCAAGAAAAAACCACAGCGCCTGGCAAACTCCAAGTCCATCAAATTCAGGGCAGCGCCTGAATCCACAAATGCCATAACAGAATAGGACGACAGAGAGCAAATCAGAGTAACGGACAAAAGAAATTTAGACTGTACCGTACCAATGGTGGCAGACCTAGCGAACCGCTTAGTGCGCTTAGGACAATCGGAGATAGCATGAGTGAAATCACCACAGTAAAAACACAGCCCATTCCGACGTCTGTGTTCTTGCCGTTCAGCTCTGGTCAAAGTCCTATCACATTGCATAGGTTCAGGCCTATGCTCAGAGAATACCGCCAAATGGTACACAGCTTTGCGCTCACGCAAGCGCCGATCGATCTGAATGGCCAAGGACATAGACTCATTCAGACCAGCAGGCGTGGGAAATCCCACCATGACATCCTTAAGGGCTTCAGAAAGACCCTTTCTGAAAATTGCCGCCAGGGCACACTCATTCCACTGAGTAAGCACAGACCACTATCTAAACTTCTGACAGTACACCTCCGCTTCATCCTGACCCTGACACAAAGCCAGCAAGATTTTCTCTGCCTGATCCACTGAATTAGGTTCATCATAAAGCAATCCAAGCGCCAGAAAAAACGCATCTACATCACGCAATGCAGGATCTCCTGGCGCAAGGGAAAATGCCCAGTCTTGAGGGTCACCACGCAACAAAGAAATAATGATTTTCACTTGTTGAACGGGGTCACCAGAGGAGCGGGGTTTCAAAGCTAGAAACAGTTTACAATTATTTTTGAAATTCAGGAACTTAGATCTATCCCCAGAAAACAAATCAGGAATTGGAATTCTAGGCTCTAACATCGGATTCTGAACCACAAAATCTTAAATGTTTTGTACCGTTGCAGTGAGATGATCCACACAAGAGGACAGACCTTGAATGTCCATATCTACACCTGTGTCCTGAACCACCCAGAGGTTAAGGGGAAAAGAAAGACAAAACACACTGCAGAGAAAAAAAAATGGTCTCAGAACTTCTCTTATCCCTCTATTGAGATGCATTAATACTTTGGACCAGCTGTACTGTTATGGACCTGGTGGTTAGGAGGACCCGGAACGACCTGATAGTTAAACTCACACAGGACAAGCTCTGGGAAGTGGGAGCTCTGCTGACCGCAACCCCTAATCCTATCACAACAACTAGAAATAGCCGTGGAGCGTACCTGACTGTGCCTAGACGCCTCTTCACAGCCTAAGAGCTAACTAGCCCTAAAGATAGAAAATAAAGCCTACCTTGCCTCAGAGAAATTCCCCAAAGGAAAAGGCAGCCCCCCACATACAGTGGGGCAAACAAGTATTTAGTCAGTCAGCAATAGTGCAAGTTCCACCACTTAAAAAGATGAGAGGCGTCTGTAATTTACATCATAGGTAGACTTCAACTATGGGAGACAAACTGAGAAAAAAAAATCCAGAAAATCACATTGTATTTTATTTTAACATTTTATTTGCATATTATGGTGGAAAATAAGTATTTGGTCAGAAACAAACAATCAAGATTTCTGGCTCTCACAGACCTGTAACTTCTTCTTTAAGAGTCTCCTCTTTCCTCCACTCATTACCTGTAGTAATGGCACCTGTTTAAACTTGTTATCAGTATAAAAAGACACATGTGCACACCCTCAAACAGTCTGACTCCAAACTCCACTATGGTTAAGACCAAAGAGCTGTCAAAGGACACCAGAAACAAAATTGTAGCCCTGCACCAGGCTGGGAAGACTGAATCTGCAATAGCCAACCAGCTAGGAGTGAAGAAATCAACAGTGGGAGCAATAATTAGAAAATGGAAGACATACAAGACCACTGATAATCTCCCTCGATCTGGGGCTCCACGCAAAATCCCACCCCGTGGGGTCAGAATGATCACAAGAACGGTGAGCAAAAATCCCAGAACTACGCGGGGGGACCTAGTGAATGAACTGCAGAGAGCTGGGACCAATGTAACAAGGCCTACCATAAGTAACACACTACGCCACCATGGACTCAGATCCTGTAGTGCCAGACATGTCCCACTGCTTAAGCCAGTACATGTCCGGGCCCGTGTGAAGTTTGCTAGAGAGCATTTGGATGATCCAGAGGAGTTTTGGGAGAATGTCCTATGGTCTGATGAAACCAAACTGGAACTGTTTGGTAGAAACACAACTTGTCGTGTTTGGAGGAAAAAGAATACTGAGTTGCATCCATCAAACACCATACCTACTGTAAAGCATGGTGGTGGAAACATCATGCTTTGGGGCTGTTTCTCTGCAAAGGGGCCAGGACGACTGATCCGGGTACATGAAAGAATGAATGGGGCCATGTATCGTGAGATTTTGAGTGCAAACCTCCTTCCATCAGCAAGGGCATTGAAGATGAAACGTGGCTGGGTCTTTCAACATGACAATGATCCAAAGCACACCGCCAGGGCAACGAAGGAGTGGCTTCGTAAGAAGCATTTCAAGGTCCTGGAGTGGCCTAGCCAGTCTCCAGATCTCAACCCTATAGAAAACCTTTGGAGGGAGTTGAAAGTCCGTGTTGCCAAGCGAAAAGCCAAAAACATCACTGCTCTAGAGGAGATCTGCATGGAGGAATGGGCCAACATACCAACAACAGTGTGTGGCAACCTTGTGAAGACTTACAGAAAACGTTTGACCTTTGTCATTGCCAACAAAGGATATATTACAAAGTATTGAGATGAAATTTTGTTTCTGACCAAATACTTATTTTCCACCATAATATGCAAATAAAATGTTAAAAAAACAGACAATGTGATTTTCTGGATTTTTTTTTCTCAGTTTGTCTCCCATAGTTGAGGTCTACCTATGATGTAAATTACAGACGCCTCTCATCTTTTTAAGTGGTGGAACTTGCACTATTGCTGACTGACTAAATACTTTTTTGCCCCACTGTATATTGACTGTGAGTTAAGATGAAAGTCACAAACGCAGAAATGAAACAGGTTTCAGCAAAGGGAGGCCAGACTTACTAAACAGACAGAGGATAGGAAAGGTATCTTTGCGGTCAGCACAAAAAACTACAAAAAGACCACGCAGAGTGTGCAAAAAGACCTCCGCACCGACTCACGGTGCGGAGGTGCCACTCTGCATCCCAGAGCTTCCAGCTAGCAAGGCAAAGTCATGATAGCAAGCTGGACAAGGAAACAATGAACAAATAATAAACTAGCAGGGACTTAGCTTCTGCTGGAGTAGACAGGTCACCAGAAAGATCCAAGAACCAGTACAAGAACATTGACAGCTGGCATGGAGTAACGATCTGAGTGGAGTTAAATAGAGCAGCCAGCCAAAGAATAAACTACGTCACCTGTGGAAGGAACCTCAGAAGCAGCAGCTCCACTCACAGCCACCAGAGGGAGTCCATGGACAGAACTCGCCGAAGTACCATTCATGACCACAGGAGGGAGTTCGATAACAGAATTCACAACAGGTTTGGTTGGCTAGGTATTGCTTGACCATGTTTAAAAACATATCCCTCCTTGTCAAAAATACCCAGTCATCAGGTCCTGGGCGATGGGCTGATGTCATGAAATTGGCCCACGCCTTTGACAGTGTACCCCTGCCTGTGCTGTGTCTCTCTCTGGCCTCTCCTCCTTGGTTAGGCAAGGAAGCGTTCCTACTGCTGCTAGCGTTGTTTGATGGGAATTTTTTCAACATTTTTTCCACAATGGCCTGTTGGTATTGCACCATTTTAGAAGAACTCTCTACCTCAGGAAGAAGATATGCAAAGTTCTCCTTGTGGAATGGGTCTAGCAGAGTGAACAACAAGTACTCTTTTTTGGCCAAGACAAATGTAACACGAGGATCACAGGAAAGGCAGCGGTACATAAAGTGCCAATTGCCAAGCTCTATACAGACAACACTTCCCTGTCTTCACCATAATGACTACTCTCCATCTCCTCCTCCCTCTCTTCCTTCTCATTCTCATCCTCAGCCTATCCAAGTAGGAGAGACGGGATGAAGGTTGTGTGGCTACCAGCCTCTGTTGTGCTAGCCACCAGCTCTTGTTCCTCCTCTTCTTTCTCCTCAGCATCCACTTCTCATTGATACTCAATCCATGCTGAGCAGATAAGATGAAGCTGGGCTGGCTACAATCTCTCTGTGTCATGTCTTCTTCCATCACTGCCTGGTCCACATGCAAAGCTTCATGTTTAATTGTGAGCAGCGATTGTTTAAGCAGGCACAGAAGTGGGATAATTGGGCTGACTATGGCGTCATCTCCACTCACCATCTTTATGGAGTCCTCAAAGTCTTGGAGAATTGCACAAATGTCAGACATCCATGCCCACTCTTTAGTTGTTATGTGTAGAGGCTGACCAGAATACCGACGGGCTGGTACTCAATCACTGACCTCTTCTGCTCACAAAAGCTTGCCAGCATGAGCAGTACGGAGTTTCAGAGTGTGGTGACATCGTACACCAGTCAGTGAGCTGACACTTGCATGTGTTGCTGCAGCACTGCCAGAATGGGTGCTGACGCAGTGTATCTTTGCAAGAAGCTCTAGCAATCTGGGTATGTTTTCAGAAACAGCTGAACTACCAAGTTGAGCACATGTGTGAACTTGCCAAGCTTCACAGCTGCAACCAGGGTACGCCCATTATCACACATGGCCATGCCAGGTTGGAGGTTCAGAGGCAAAAACCACAGATCTGTCTGGTCTGTTATTTATCTAAGTAACTGTCCCGCGGTGTGCGGTTTGTCTCCTAGACAAATTAGCTTCAGCAGAGCCTACCATAAGGTACAGTCTTCCTAAAACCCTGTCTAATGACAAATGCACATCTTGGAGGATGCAGCAGGCCTCCACTAATAAAGGCAAGGGACAGCACAGGTGCAAACTACTGATAAAAACAGCCAACCCCATACCTACCAGATTATGTAGGGGTTGGCTACCTAGTAGAACAAATTGCACATTGATATGGCTTGCGTAGGACGCCAGTCACACAGGCAATGTGTCTGGCTTGCAGCTTATTATTGACACCCTTGTATTATCAACCCCTCCATAATCTAGTAGGTGTGGGGGAGGCTGATTTTTTCAGTAGTTTGCACCTGCGCTGCCCCTTGCCTTTATTAGTGGAGGCCCGCTGCATCCTGCTAGATGTGCATTTGTCATCAGACAGGGTTTTGGGAAGGTCGTATCTTATGGTATGTGTTTTTTTTTTAATTTTTCTATGTTAGTTGTTTTTCGTATTAGTGTTAGGACTTACAAGTATGGTGCTAGGACTGGAGGAATGCACCAAATATAAGTAAGAGGTGATATGAGATGCGTTCGCAGTCCGGGGTCCACTGTGCAGAAAAGACACCTGCTGCTCGGTAATAGTTACATAGTTACATAGTTATTAAGGTTGAAGGAAGACTATATGTCCATCTAGTTCAACCCATAGCCTAACCTAACATGCCCTAACATGTTGATCCAGAGGAAGGCAAAAAAACCCCATGTGCAAAGAGTAAGCTCCACATTGGGAAAAAAAATTCCTTCCCGACTCCACATACGGCAATCAGACTAGTTCCCTGGATCAACGCCCTATCAAGGAATCTAGTGTATATACCCTGTAACATTATACTTTTCCAGAAAGGTATCCAGTCCCCTCTTAAATTTAAGTAATGAATCACTCATTACAACATCACACGGCAGAGAGTTCCATAGTCTCACTGCTCTTACAGTAAAGAATCCGTGTCTGTTATTATGCTTAAACCTTTTTTCCTCCAACCGCAGAGGATGCCCCCTTGTCCCTGTTTCAGGTCTATGATTAAAAAGATCATCAGAAAGGTCTTTGTACTGTCCCCTCATATATTTATACATTAAAATGAGATCACCCCTTAGTCTTCGTTTTTCCAAACTAAATAGCCCCAAGTGTAATAACCTATCTTGGTATTGCAGACCCCCCAGTCCTCTAATAACCTTGGTCGCTCTTCTCTGCACCCGCTCCAGTTCAGCTATGTCTTTCTTATACACCGGAGACCAGAACTGTGCACAGTATTCTAAGTGTGGTCGAACTAGTGACTTGTATAGAGGTAAAATTATATTCTCCTCATGAGCATCTATGCCTCTTTTAATGCATCCCATTATTTTATTTGCCTTTGTAGCAGCTGCCTGACACTGGCCACTGAATTTAAGTTTGTCATCCACCCATACACCCAGGTCTTTTTCATTGACGGTTTTGCCCAGAGTTTTAGAATTAAGCACATAATTATACATCTTATTACTTCTACCCAAGTGCATGACCTTACATTTATCCCCATTAAAGCTCATTTGCCATTTATCAGCCCAAGCTTCTAGTTTACATAAATCATCCTGTAATATAAAATTGTCCTCCTCTGTATTGATTACCCTGCAGAGTTTAGTGTCATCTGCAAATATTGAAATTCTACTCTGAATGCCCCCTACAAG